>NC_092820.1:91754952-92054952 GCF_023375885.2 Dermacentor andersoni
CGCGCCTGTAGTTGTCCGTGACGCTACAGCGCCGTCGCGTCACCTCTTCCGGTCGCTTTTCATTGGGCCGGGGGCGGCCGCGTAGATTGCGCTGCGCTGAAGTCAGTCGAATTAATTAAAAAAAATACGCCTGCTGCTTGCTACCCGTTTATTCTGAGAGGTTTCTTCGCTCGCATGTCCGCCTGTTTGCTGCTGTTTCGTTGTGGTCCCTAACTAGGACGGTGAGCTGGTAGTTGCTACTACGTTTCGTGCCGAGCATTTCTTGGGGGGGGGGGGGGGGGCGCTGTGGGTACAGCACACAAATCGTGACCGTGAGGGAGGCGATCGGCGCTCTTCTCTGCTGGTAAGATTAGATTACTCGCTGCGTCCCAACCAAGCAACCTTGCGAGGTCACAGCGTAGTTTCAGCGAGATTGTGGCTCGATAAAATCGCTCACAACTTGGTCGTGCGACGGCGAAGTATAAGTATTCATGAGGCGACTGAAGAATGCGTTTGTAAGAGCGTTTGCTGTGTATAAGCAATTACAGCTTTGACGACACCAGCCCCTAATATATAGGCTGAGCCTTACAAACTGTGTCCGAGGATGCGCTTAGAAAGCAGATCAGTAGCTTAGTAAAATTCTAAATAACTTAGGCAAGGTACGTGGATATTCGTGTTTGAGAACTTCCAGCGTCATCTCACCGCTATATAGTCTTCGTTGTGGCTTCACCAAGCAAATTGTACGTTGATGCCATTGTACAGCAGAGGCTCGTCTAACAGCACGTCCCTGTTTGTTCAGCAATGTATCCAGACAGCTTCGTTAATTTCGCCCCTTTTTGTTGGGCTTTTAAGGGCACCGAAATATTCGTGCAGAATTGTGCAAGTTGCTCGCGCGTTTTCATTCTGCTACTGCAGTTTGTCTTAGAAGTGTTTAATTGCATGATAATATTACTGTGAGCACAAAATATAGTGATAGTTAAATTGTAAGTGAAAGTGCGTACATTTTCTCGATAATACATTTTGGAGAGGCTGTCATGCCAGTAACATCAGAATCCTAGAAAAAGATCGACAGTCACTAAGGAATGCGAAAACTTAATGAATTCACGAATGTACATTTGCTGTTATCACGTGACCGTGATACGTCATTTCATACATTGTCACGGGTCCTTCACAACTACACCTTCATCTGCCGTAATCCACCTTGCTACAGTTTGTACGAACCTTAACCCAATTTATTCCACTCTAATTCACATGATTTCACATTATTTACCCATAATTGCTCCTAATTAACGTCGTTCTATTTACTACCTTCTGTATCACTACTGACGTCATACAAGACGCTGATGACGTCACATTTTATTGATTTATCATACATATTTCAAGGCCTAGTAGGCACAACAGAAAGAAGGGGTGAAAGTATACAATATTTGCAGTGCAGGGCAAGAATAGAAAATCAAACTGTAAGACAATTTGAACGGCGATCTTGAATTAGTGGCGTCACAAATTGAGACTGTGGAGGCGGGAAGGCGATTCCATTCAGTGGCTGTTCTTGGCAAAAAGGAAGAATGGCACATTAATTTTGTGTTGATGGTCGATGCAAGACGAGATATAAGTTGGTGTGGTGAAAATATTTTCTTTAAGACAAGGGTTAAAGTACAATATTCTATGAAAAATACAGAGACGAAAGTACCTACAACGTAACCAAAGGTCAGGTTGACCTAGTGTTTTTTCATGGACGTGACGCTAGAATGACGTGAATAATTTGAGAGAATAAAACGGGCGGCGTGGTTCTGAATGCTTTCTGAATGCTTTCAAGGGAAATGACAAGATTGGCATGAGCAGAGTCCCGTATGGATTGTTGTTGCGGAGAACGCCAGCTTTCCTACCTGAAAGGCCATGAAATGCTTTCGCATTAAAAATGCAATACATACACACATTGCTCAAAGCGTGGACGTGTACACGTTACTCAGGTTTATGCATCAATGCGTTCAACACCCTTCAGTTGTCGATTTAACACCTTTCTTCGAGCAAAGTCACACCTTATGTGTGGTGTACACCCTTGTGACAGGGGGTTTTGGCCGTAAAGGCTGCTAAATGGTGTGGGCATGGGTGTAAATGCAGAAAGCACCCCTTTTAACACCCATAAGGGTGTAAAATGTTTAGTGTGTACATACAAATTACCTACAAGGCTCGTATCTGCACAAGCAGCGTGATGTTCAAAATGTGAATGACCAAGAAAATTCCGTGCCATTCCTCTCTGTGAAGGCGGATGACCAGCGAAGCTGTGTGTCTTGGCCTCTTAATGGCGAACTGTCCATTGCCGTGCCCCAATCGCCGTGTGCACATAAATGGAAGGCGAGGCGCGATTAGTCGCTCCTCCGCGATGTTGAGCCTCGGGAGATGATGAGGCACCGTGGGGGCATACATACCCATGTATTGTTGCAAAAGGCGGCACGACACCTTTTACCAACGAATCCCGGCACGCAGAACAGACACGCACCTCACCGCACTCTGGGGGCACACACTGCTTCACCGTACAGCAAAGACGATCGTGTGTTGGTCGACGTCCCGCAGTGCAGTAATGGGTGTGAGGTCACTCGAAAACTACAAGCGGTCACACACAACACAGGCAACAGAAAATTGGTTCCCTTCAAACTCCTTCTGAAACCTGGCCGTTGCTCCGGTGATACGCTCCAAGTTTGCGTGATCGGGATCACCTAGACGATTTGCATTTTATTCGGGCTCGCGGTCCTAGTGGGAAGCAGGCTTACGAGACCACAACCTCGGGAGTACGGAAGGAAGAAAAGATACGCAAGCGCTTGGAAAGCCGACAAAGACAGGGCGGTGTGAACGTAGACATGGCCGACGTCGGTCAAAGTGTAGTATCTGTTCTTATGAGCTTAATATCTGATGCGGATTGTATTTGGACAAATGATATTAAACTTATTTTTGCATGTTGGCGGAGTGCTTAAGGCCTGCTTCACCTTCACTGCCAGTCGGCCCGGTATTGCACCATCTTCGGGATCGGCTCACGTATGGGGAGAAATCCTCGATCTACACTGCTCGATACACGGACGCTATTTTTTCCAGAACCAAGCCATATACAACTTCGTTGTAAAGCAGTCGAGGGGCTATACCGGTCGGCCGCCGGAGCGATAGCCCAACAATGGAATTAAATTTTGATAGAAGTTGTTGGATATTAACGAGTATATTGTCACACTTTAGAGGTAGTGCTGCGGATGATCGGACGTGACCTGTAGTGCAGAGGAGCAGAATTCTTAGCTACTCACTTTTTTGCTATATAGACTTGTTTGCGTTACGTGTTTCAGCGACACGCATCTAGATTAAGAGGCATCCAGCCAATTGTTAGAAATCTATTCGACGTCGAAATAAAGCTAATGAAAGAATTACCGATATTGCTAGCAGATGTGCTTCCTCTGGCTTATCGTCGCGATTTCCGATGCACGAGACAGAATTACGGGAACTGATAACGGCAAAAGAGTCACAGGCATGCGTGGTAGACGCTGCGCAGTCAGACCGTAAGCTGGAGGGGCGGCCCCATAGGAGCTCCATTTTTTTCGGCACCACGCACTACAGAGCCTTTGCGGCGAAGTCTCTTCGCCTCGTTCTTACGAGGAGAATGTGAACAGGCTGCCCTGCGTCGGCGGTGAACTGCGGCTTGTGCTGCTGCTTGTCCAGCTGTCTGCACAGCGGTCTGTTGAGCCCGATGTTGCCTGGTTGCAGTCGCGCGCGCAGCTCCACGACTCACTTCTTCAGCAGTGGTTCGTACCTTGCGAGGAGGCGCCATAACGTGTACCGGAGAGCAAACACAGCTATCGAGACTATGCGGCGCACACGTCACATCTCTTGACCCGTCGCGCTATATAATGCTGTTGTTAATATTGTTGATGATGATGATGATGATTCATTGGCATCACCTTGGAAATTGGGCGGTGACAAAAAGTCAGCTATAACGCGCTCGATTTACTCAGGTAAACTATAGCCCGCTTGATTTAGTCAGGTATGGTATACGTGTTTTTCTTTACAGCATTTTTGTATAACCACCTTAACTTTCTTTTCATCCTCAAGACTTCTCTGTCTTACTTGCACCGCTACCTATGCAATTGCCGCGTGACGTGCCATCTGGTGTGATATTATGCAATTGCAATGTAAAGTGCGCACGCATCGAAGCTACGCGGCGGGCATCTCACATCGCGTGACAGGTGTCACGATACGATGTTAATGATGATGATTATTTATTGGTATACCGTTTAAAACGGGGTACTGACGAATAGTCACCGAGCCAGCTTAACTTATTAGGGTATACTGAAGTTGTTTTTGATTCTAGCATTTTTGTTATGCATCCCCTTAATGTCATTTCTTTTTTTCCCAAGCCTAATCTTTCTACTTTGTACCGCTACATATAAAGTACTACGAAGTGTGCAACCAGGTATAATAATATGCAACTTGCGCTTGCGTGCCTAGTAGTAACAAAAACACATTTTTGCAGCATTAACAACCTAACAAATAATGTCACGTATAACTTCTCGCGCAAAAACAAACAAGCTTTGTGGCCTCGTATCTTTTATGGGCGTAGTTGCCTGTAATCTCTCAAATTACTAGCCATCGAGCAAACCAAAGTAAAAAATAATCCTACACCGTTTCTCTTGTTGTAGGTGAGCGCAATTATTTGACAAGAAAGCACGCAAGGGATATTACAATTGTGGTCTTCAAGGAGAATGGCGCTGTCGCAGCAAAACAGTTCAATGACGAAGAGATCGCTGAAGTCTGCGACCTTTTACCACCTTCTCTGGCCTAATAACGTGCACCATTGTCTAACGCGCCTCTCCCACCGCCTTCCTCTTTCCCGCCAGCCTGAGAAAAAACACGGCGTGCTTTTCTAATCGCCGTGGACTTGCGCACGCGGTAGTTTGCGACATGAGCGTACTTGGCCTTCTACCATTTGTCGTTAGTCAAGCATGTTCTGGCTAAAAAAAAATTTAAAGCTTATCTTTTAACTCAGTATTAAGGGGTTCACTAGAACTTAGAGTTATGGTATTTTATTTCTAGTCTCTTTAAGCTCCGTTTCGGTATCTTGGGCTCCAATTCTATTCTCACTCCATCTGCCAGGCTGGTACCGTGATTTCATTCCTATTTTATTCCATGTGCCTGGAAATGTGGAATGATTCCGGAATAATCCTAACACTGGGGATTCAATGCAATGCATGTCAACCAACCAAGTGCAGTTATAACCCTTGGCATTAGGTTGCCACGATGACATACGCCTGCGTTTGCGCACATGCAACTTAGAATATTCTGGAAAAATATACGTCTTAAATATGCCACCAGAATAGAGCATACTGCTGTCTACGGTGTGGACAGGGCAGACTTGACTCGTAACGCCCGTCTACCCATTCGATAAGAGCAACTGTCGTCCGTAAAAATCAACACAAAACTTACACTTAGTAGAAAAGGCACAGAAACTTGTTTCACTGTCGCAAACATTTAAGCTGATATTCTCGTTCCTTATTTGATTTGTGTGACATTTTGTACGTTTCTCTATGTCTATGCATGCCGCTTCTGCTGGAGCCAATTAATTGTCCTGCAGTGTGTATAATTAAATAAATAAGTCGATAAATAAATAATAGTTCCATAATAAATGGAGATAAAAATGATCTTGATGCTCTGAACTATGACAATGTCGATTTTAAGAACTATACTAAAGAAAAGGTGCCAATATTGTTCCTAATTTTACTGATGAGATGAATTATTAAGAAACTTAAAATTCGATTTTCTTTGCAACGTTGATTAAAGTAAATATATAACAACAAACGCTCGTGTTTCGGTAACCTAGTGCCAACAGGAATTGTGGATTAGCATCGCCAATGTTAGACTGATTCCGGCATCATTCCGCATTTCCAGGCACATGGAATAAAATAGGAATGAAATCATGGTACCAGCCAGGCAGAAGGAGTGACAATATAATTGGAGCCCAAGATACGGAAGCGGAGCTTAAGGAGAAGGAATAGGAATAAAATACCATAGCTCTGAGTGGTGAGTTTAGGCGAAAGAACGAGACTGGCGAATTCGGCAACTCTACTTAATGAGAGTTGGTCAAAATATTATTTTTCTTATTTTTACTCAATACGGCTCTTTAAACGTCTACCAATAATTGAGATTACCGCCCTTGCCGGAGCAATTATAAAGAAGACTACGTTCTACACATTATACCCTTCTGATGACCCGGAAATATTTCTTCGTTACAACGTTAAGCTGTGTTGAAGACAGCAAGATTTAATTAAAGTTAATTCCCGAGCATGTAGTTAATGGTTTAAGGTTATTAACTCCTCAGTTTTAGGGAACTCCTTAATAATGAGTTAAAAGGTAAGCTTTCAATAATTTATTATTTAGCCAGAACATGCTTGACTAACGACAAAGGGTAGCAGGCCAAGAACGGCCACGTCGCAAACAGCCACTCGCACAAGTCCACGCTGATTAGAAAATCACGCCATGTTTTTTCTCACGTTGGCGAGAAAGCAGGAGGCGGTGAGAGAGGCGTGCTAAAAAATGGTGCATGTCATTAGGCCACCGAATGTGGTAAAAGGCAGCAGATTTCAGCAATCTCTTTGTCACTGAACTGTTCTGCTGATACAGCACCATCCTCCTTGACGACCACAATTTGAATATTGCTTGCGTGCTTTCTTGTCAAATACTTGCACTCACCTACTACTGGAGAAATTGTGTAAGATTATTTTGTACTTTGGTTTGCGCGATGGCTAGAAATTTGAGAGATTACAGGCAACAACGTCCTTAAGAGCTACGAGGCCACAAAGCTTGTTTGTTCTTGCTCGAGATATAGTACGTGACATTATCGGTTACGTTGTTAATACTGCAAAAATACGTTTTTGTTACGCAAGCAGAAGTGAAAAAAGCTATTCATTTAGCATAGTTGAAAGAGTGGAGTGGACCAGCTCAGCCATTCCAGGAGTAGGAATGGTCCTGCTCTCACCACTGAGAGGAGATGGAAGGAGTGGAATTACGAGGATTTCTGCTTTCCGGAATGGAAGAGGAATGAAGTGGGACACTACATTCCGCGACCAAGAAAGCCAGCGCTCATAGGGAGAGTATCACAAAAACAGTAAGGCCAAGTCTAGGGTACCGTCAACCACCCGATTTTGATTGCTGGTTTGGTTTCGCATGCCCGTGGAACACGTGGCTCTCTTTCAGTCCGTCCCATCTCGACTTACTCCTCCTGGTCGTTGTTTTATTTCTAATTGAATTTTATTGCGGACGCGTGCTTTCCGTGCATGTTTTCTTTGTTTGTCTCATTTTATTCTATTCGGCCACCTTCGGCACATTGTGTGACTGCTTGTTCTATGCTAATCGCAGTTACCAAGTGAGATGGTTCGGAATCTGACACTGCCAAGATGATTGACAAAAAACGAAGGTCTTGCTGACACTTCCACTCCGGTTACAGACCACTGTCTTCTTTCTCAGGGCTCGTATGACAAGGAGGCAGAACCCTGGGGACAGTAGTAGCGAAGCAGTTTTAGGTAATAACTAGTGGCTATTCGGATCTCTTGGGAGAAAACAATGGTTCAGTTTCTGAAGTTCAGTGAAGACACTCTGTACGTAAATGTGTCTTTCGGCGTCGTGTCCCCTGGAACTTTTGGGTCGTCAGAGTTGGTTGAGTGAAGTTATAACCTTTGGTATAAGGTTGCCACGATGACATACGCTTGCGTTTGCGCGCATGCAACCTTCGAATTTTCTGTAAAGATATACGTCTTAGATATGTCACCGTAAATGAGCATACTGCTGTCTGCGGTGTGGACAGGGCAGACTTGACTCGTAACGCCCGTCATACCCATTCGATAAGAGCAACTGTTCTCCGCAAAAATAAATACAAAACGTGCACTTAGTAGAAAAGGCATAGAAACTTGTTTCACTGTCGCAAACATTTAAGTTGATATTCTTGTTCCTTATTTTTTTTATTAGTTCTTACATTATTTCTTTCAAGCTTCCAAGAATAGGACGTCAGCTATGCACTGCAGGCCTTCGTATCACTGCGGATGAAGATGACGCACGGACTGCTCTTTCCTTTGCTCAAGATCGTTCTGCTTGCCGCGTTCCCGATCTACGTATGAGTGGTTATTGCTTTTGAATAGCCACATCCAATTAATTCAGTCATTCACCCATCCCTTCACGAGCTTCCTGCCGTCAGTAATTTTGCGCATGTGTCCATCACTTCGTCTAAGGTTCCCATTATTTTCTGTTGTGCGTATGACAAGAGCGGTTAGTGCGTAATTATGGCACTCTTCACAGATGTTGCGCTCCTGCAAGCAGTCATACCTTGCTTGGACGCAGCTCACTTAAATAGCTTCCTTCACTGAAATTGAAGTAGTAACGCAGGAGGTAAGGACAAAATAAAGCGGAGAGTTACAAATAAGGAAAACAGAAAACAACAGTCCTATAAAAAAAGAACAATGAAACAACCAGCAAAATTTGTAAATTTTGACTTGGAAGATGCCTCCTGAGAGACAAAGTTGCTGGGAATTATGAACAGACGAATAAACGTAGTCGACACTGTTTTATTCGGTCTTACTTATTTTCTTTACTATTGACACCGACAGGGAGCCAACTTTCAGAGGAATTTGCGTTAGAATTGGCTGAAAGCATGAGCGTGCTTCAAGGACACAAGAATTATCGAAAATAAACATATTGGGATCTACATTAAAATTCTAATGGTCCATAGACCAATGAAAATTTATGCGTTATCACTCATGTTTGAACAATATAGGTCAAGTGCGTTGACCATTTTTGTTGCTCGCAATTATTACATGAAGAAGTATACGATCTTCGCGGATAAATGAAATTGCTCTAAAGTATACTACGATGTTGCTAGTACAGAGCACATTCCGGCAAGAAAGAGAATTCAAAAAATTGTCACGTTTCCAAACGCTGCATGTTCTGTAGGCCGTAGAAATGCGCATGTATATTACAATGAATAATTGTAGTGCCTTACATTCTTCATGATGTTAAGGCTTGTACCTGATGTTAAGGCATATCGCACCTATATGTGAAGATTGCTCCATAACCTGGGTTATACGTATTTAGTTGAGTGCTTTGACAATGCACTGCTTCTTGTGGCCTTCGAAATACATGCATAGACACCAAACTCTCGAAGTCTGTTCGGAGCTCAAAACTTCCGTTCAAGAATGATAAAGCAGCCAAAAAAGAATATCAAGGCTTGAAATCTGTCTTTTGTGTATGATGAAGGTTAGAGGGCACATTGAACCATTTTCGCTGTCCAGGTTGTATGATGGGCGTTTTGATTGCTAGATGTCTCTTGAGAATTTCGGTACGTCGCCAGAAATGACAGACTGCATCTGTTCCTGATACGATAGAATATCACATCGATCATTTTGAAATTTTCTTTTAGCGCGAAGGACGATCGAGAAGCATGAACGGAGAGCGTGTTTTCAAATTGCTTGAAGAAGAGCCAGGACTAACTAGTCCGAATTTCAGTCCTTTTGTCACGTGAATGGTCTTTCTATTTTAACTCATCAATGTGGAAAATTTTGCACTAATGCGTACAGTAGATTACTTCGTATGTCGAATTTTGTGTCATACGAAAACAAAAGAAGTCTGCGTGGCCGGACCTTTAGTAAACACAACATAAAGGCACTATAAGAATAAAATCGTACTCCAGATTTGTTAGCTTTTGATACGCTATAAGATGTTACTGCCAAACGAGTATGCTGAATAAACAATGAGAAATGGCTTAGCTGACGGCCAGTTTCTTTCACTTATCTAGGTGCTGAGATAATCCGCTTTGTTTTCATGCCATGAGGGATAACATTCCTGAATGAAACCAGCTTGTTCACCAAAGGAGCACTTTGTATAAGAGCGGATGACTTAATTTATGGAATCACCCTATCAAAACGCCAGTTCCTTTGCAGTGTTTCCTGTAATTATCGAAAAGTAAGGAAAATCATGATTTTCAAGGCAGACATGGTACACCATTGTCTACCACAGTTTGCCTGACCACTGCGATAATTGCCGTCCCATAAGAGCCCCTAATCTCGACTTACGTTGCAACTGGCCTGATTAGAACGCAAATTAAACATTTATTCCGGATTCTTGACCGCCATCTTTCTTTCTTGCTAGCGCAGATCTCTCAGGCTACCTAAATTTTAGGAATTGTCGTAGCGCACGAGCCTTTTTTCGAAAGAGCTTTGCACCCATGGCGCGATCATCATTCCTCTTGTTCTCAATGCTCAAGCGCCAAGAAGCCTTCCAAATACAATGGATTACAAAAAATGTTGAGATGCCATCAACGCATATGGAGCAGCCTATATTACTTTGTTTTACATGAAGTGTGGAGGGACCGCGTTCATACGTACACTTCCGGTTTCGTCATGTCTGCCAAATCTATATACGGCGGCTGTCGTCCTTCGGCCAGGCTGGTCGCAGCGAAATTCCGAGCGTAGCATGTCATCATGTTGGCAGGATTAGTACTTCCTGTCGTTCATACCGCTGTCGACCATGTTCAACAGGAATTGTCGTGTAAATGGCCAATGCTTTGGTTTTCTGAGACAGGCCTTCAAAGCCTCAAGGCGGCGACGCATAATGGGAAATATCAACAGATAACTTCAAGGATGCTAGAATATAACCATAGCGCGATCAGAAAGGAGATGACAATATTTTCCACTGCCTGCCTCGCGAGTTTGGCGTAATGGGTTCATGAAGCTACCCGATCCCCGCATGATGGCGCACCATCTTTCCTCATCCCATCATGGGGAGAAGACGCAGCGAAGAAAATTTTCCTTTCCTTCACAGCTCACACTATCGAGCAATGTGTAAGAGTACTCTATCTCCGGGCCTGGCCCACATTGGACAGTACTTTTCTCGCAACAGCTTGCGCCTCGTAGAAACTGTGCACCGTTGTACAGACTTCACGGTCGCCCAAGTTAAGGAAGGATTTAAATTCACTGTCTACGCTCGGAACATGTACTTGGATTACGATGGGAATGAGAAGATTTTTCGTGATATTGATGGATACGGGAGCATGCTTTCATCCCATCAAAATGCAATTATATATTTAATTTTGCTCTGAAACTGGTGCACGATTACCCTGTAGCGTCGCTGGGCAGTGAAACAAAATCGTGGGTCTTACGGGACAAAACTACGATATGATTATGAGTCACGCCATGGGGGTTAGCAAGGATTAATCAATGACGATTAATTTCGATCAATTGAGCTTGTTTAATGCGCACCGAAAGCACGGTGTTCGGACGTATCTGCATTTCGCCGCCATTGAAGGGCAGCCGCAACCTGTTGCTTAGCAGCGCAACTCAAGCCACTAAGCCGCCACTGCAGGTTCCAACGGAGAAACAGCGCAATCAATCCGTGTACCGTTATGAAACCAAAAAGCCGTCCTAGGAGGGTTACATTGCTTTAATACAATATAATGTTGCCTAAAATTTTATTTTGTGTGCTTCTGCTAACTTGTATTTGGGTCAGAGAAGAATTTATTTCACGTTTCTAGCAAGCGCGTTGAAATGTGGCGCCGCCTTGTGCAAATCAACAAAGTCGCGGTGAGCGGAGTGGTGCATTCATGGCTGGCGTCCGAGATCAGCATTGTGTCCTGCAATCAGTAGTGTCCGCGCCTTTACACCGCTGTAAGAAGTCACGAAGCCGATCGAAAAACTCTGGTTTGAACATATATTCTCGCCTTCCAGAAAATCGCTGCCCGTTTTGACACTTACAATTGGCGGGCTGACTATTGCTCTTCAAAATTGAAGGTCCTTAATAAACTATACACAGTACCATTTGCATTTCTTCACCGAAGTACAAATATCATCGTCGTTTTAACATACACCACATGGAATAGACATATGCACACACGATTGCATGACACGTGATCACTGATGACATCACGATCCATGTTTTTCTAGCTTACGCTTGCCCAATACCTATCTATGTATTACACAGCGATCCCCATGACTTAGGCTCGCGTTGAACGGTTGGCGTAGAAATGATGGCATTGCCGTCGTGCGATCGTCTACAACGTGGATGTCGTCGTTCTGCTGGCGTCACAGACTCGTATGCTCTACAAAAAACACGCGCAACTACTTGGAAGATGTTGTTTCCACCTGGTACCGTTGAGCGGAACCCTAAACGATGCGTCATAGCCAGGTGCCGGCAAAACACTTCGCTTCGCATAAGAATGACTCTCACAGTGAGTGGGATCTGCAAAATATGTTTTATATTTCTTCCTTCTGCTTGTGGTTTCCATAAGGTGCATTGAAACTGCAAATTACTATATAACGGGATGGTCACCTTTGGCTGTGGAGTCAAAAGAAAGATATAACAATTCCAAATTTGTTGCTGCATCTAAAACAACCAAAGGCCACTTTAGAAGCGCAAATAAACCAAATGAACTATACAAATCATAACAACTTCATGCGATTTGGAATCTGTGATTGGCACAGTGAACGACAAAATGGTTCGAGCTAATGGAGTGTGGTTAGCACAAAACGAATGAAAAGTCAAAAGTAAGAATTCGAGCTAGTAAGTAAGATATCGTAGCACTATGTGTATTTGTTAGCCAATCGCGTTGTCCCCTGTTTTCCTTTTTTTCGTTCGGAAATGTCATATTTTCATGTTCTCCTCCTGGCTCGACATTCATTGGTGAACGATTATACGAATGGTATGCAGGCGATAGCTTGCCGCCATACTGAAGTCCACCGTCCCTCTTAAGGATATGTTTCATATTATAGTCATGGCGCAAGTTCAACAGGAACCAAAAGCTCTGACACATTAGTAATGGATCCGCATGCTGCCACTTGTAGCGAGTATGAAGCGTCACCTAGTATAACATGATTTGCGATAGTACACAAGCCGTACCTCTTTGCTCGGTGACAGATATGGTGGCATGATGACTAAAGCGATAGCCGAGTAATTGACGGTGGTGACTATGGTTGCGGTCGTCGTGGGCGCAAAGGAAACGACGGATGGATGGAAGGAGCTATCCCAACCAGAGCTTTGATCTCCAGTCACAATAAAAGAAGCCATTTGGGCTTGCATTCCTAGTTCTGCTATAAAACCAGAGTTTGCAGTTCTCTCAGTTATATCGATCCCATATAGAGCACCTAACACGGTAAAAGCAATATCTGAAAGTATATTAAGTGAAAGTGTTACAATGTTTACCAAATGTTCGCAAAATTCTACTCAAAAAGGAATGGTATGTACATTTCAGAGTAATGCGCCGCCCTGGCTTAGCGGCTGTGATGTTGCTATGCTGAGAACGAGGTCGCGGGATCAAATCCCGGCCGTGGCGGCCGCATTTCGATGGGTGTAAAGAAGAAAAACACCCGCGTCCATTCTAATGGGAGCAAGTTAGATATCCCCTGGTGACCAACAAAATTAATTCAGACTCCCCTACTACGACGTGTCTCATAATTATATGGTTATTTTGGCACGTAAAACCCTAAAACTCAATTCAAAATTTCAGAGTAAGGCATTATACATACAGTTTATACGTCTTAGGTGTATTATGAACTGCACTTTACATAATCTGTGATTTCCAACACTGAATGATCAGTTAGAGTTGTGCAGTTTATGCGTCAGTATATTATTTTGCATGTTTGCGATATTCCAGGATTTTGGCAAGACGATTTATATCATACATCAACATTTCATTCATTGAAATCAGTAGGTATCACTTCTTCTCTTTATTCACAGCTAGCACTCTCAAATTTGGTGCAATTGATGCCGAGCAAAGCGATTTTCAGTTGCGATGTACATAAATATGACCTCCTTGGATAATCGTTATCTTCATATAAATGTGAAGTTCGTCATTGACACCGATATAAAAGAAGTTGCGGGGTTGAATATCACATGTGGACGCTGGTCGCGGCAATAAGAGAGAGCCTTTGCTGCAGCAAAGATAGCTTGCCTGCTTTTACCGCGTTGTCATGTGGTAGTGACGGTGAATAATACAGCTGCAAATCTCTGAATGACGAAACTAACTTTTATGGGGTGAACTTGTGCCCACATAAGCAAGTTACACTCAAAGCACAGTGACAGCGGCGAACGCGGTAGGCGATCGTCGAAATCTGCTCTGTGGTGCAAACACGTGGCCTCGTAGGTTCCAGAATAATCGAAGATTCCAGAATAATCCCAGGTGTCTGCGCGTCTTCCAGAAATTTCTACACAATTCGTGTCGTGCATACAAACAATAACATTAAACAAGGTTCAGGGACAACACGAAGCGGATAGAACCCTCGATAACATTCGAGAAACTTCCGATACATGCAGGCGCGTCTTGCGCTGAGTGATAACATTTCTTAGACGGTGAAACTCGGTCACCTAATAAAGATAAACAAGTACACGTGTCAATGCCCCTTTTGAAAAAAGCATCACTTATTAAGGGAAAAAGTAACAAACTACAAAGACACAAAGTCCAAAGTAAGAAAGTCCAAAGAAAGAAAGTCCGAAGTTCCAGCTATGCGCAGTCCAAAAGTTCGTTAGCGCGGGTAAAACGGCTTAAGTCGCACCACTCAGACAATTTCAGGTGGGGAACGGCAACGCCGTGTTTGCGAAACACCGTCTGGCAAGACCTGATGGTCCAGTGCGCCAGTGCGTCGGACAATGTTGTAGGGTACGAAATAGCGTCGCAATAGTTTTTCACTGAGTCCTCGTTGGCGTATTCTGGTCGTAATTCAACATGGTCGTCGGGGTGGCATTCCAAGTAGCGTCTTCGAAGCTTGTAGTGCTGGCTGTCGGTCCTCTGCTGATTCTTGATGCGCAGGCGGGCGAGCTGTCGAGCTTCTTCAGCGCGCTGGCGATAGGCGGCGACGTCGACATTTTCTTCGTCGGTGACGTGTGGCAGCGTGACTTCGAGTTGTCGTGGGATTCCTTCCGCAAACGTGTTTGAACGCCCTGATCTGTGCTGTTTCTTCGACTGCCGAGTTCTAAGGAAATACGACAAACGAGAGCATGGCATCCCACGTCTTGTGTTCGACGTGGGATGCCAAAGGCGCTTATCAAAGCCAGAGCTTTGATAAGCGCGAACATAATCGCAACGTAAATGACGATTAGGGTCAAGTATATTGATGTTGATGTCACCGCATATGATGGTGTCCTTATTTTCAAAAACAAGTAAGTTTAAGATGGATTCAAGTTGTGAGAAAAAATAAGGAATCAATGATGAGGGCGAGCGGTAGATCGACGCAATGATCGTGCTTCTGCTGTTGTACGAAAATACGTTGATATCAAATTCTAGCCACACCGGTTCGCTGTTCAAGTTATTGAAGAAAAGGTCGTGACGGCGCCTATATGATGGCGATGAATCAATAAAGATGGCGGAAATGCTACCATGTGTGGAGTCAGGGTTACAGATTTCGGAAGTATAATTAGGTAAGCCGTATAAATTTCCATTATTCTCCGTTAACCATGTTTCGGAGAGGCATATGACAGAAAACGTGTGATCGATCACAGATAGAAAGTGTACAAGGTCGTCATGATGCTTTCTTAGGCTGCGTACGTTAAACTGAATCAGCGATAAAGCTGATGTGTTACCCTTCAGAAAAGTTTTAGTCTCCTGATAGGAAAGAACAGATCACTCTATAGTTATGTATCAAGACTTTGCTAGCGGCCACAATCTATTAAAATATAGACAGGTTGCCCGCATCACATATACAATGCAAGCGGCTATCATCACTTCTCCTGGCCTTTATTATGGAGTTATCTGTCCATAGATACTTCCACTTCTTAGACTTCTTTAGTTTCAAAACCGAAAAAAAAAATTCTTTTTTTTGTGGTGTTTACTGATCATTGACAAATACGAATCTGTCCGTCCCTTTATGAAAGCCAATGGCTACAGTCGTGATGCGCGCTTTCCGTGCCTTGGAAGCAACCTCGGCTTTCTTTCCTCTGGAGCAAAATCGCGCGACAACGTTCGATCCGATGTCCTTAGCCTCAACGAGACATCCAACCTTCACGCCGACTGCCTGCACCATGGCGAGACAACTCTCATCATCTGTGTTAGGAATGCCTTTTATCTCGATATTGTTCAAGCGCGAGTCTTGTTCCAGGGCAGCTAGCCAATCACCTAGTTGTCTGTTCTCGTCCTTAAGTGTTTTGTTTCCTTTTGCCAGTTCTTCATTTCTTCTCTTAACGCACTCGTAGACATGGCTATGTGTTTGTAAGCTCTCCCTGATTTCTGTGAGATCAGCACGAAGTAGCTCGACTTCTTTAGACAACACGGCCGTTGTCTGCATGATGCAATAATGAAGTGCAGTGCAAGAATCACTAAAGCACTAAAACAACTGGCAGCGGTGGAAGCGGGAAGGATTACAAGACAGAACAATAAATAAAGCACCAACCTGAGTTGCGCAGAACAGAATCAGTACGTTGTCCACTAGCCGCAACCGCTGCTGCCAAATGACGAGTCTTGACTGGGAGGATGTTCACGACTCAACATGAGTCTCCCATGTTGGTATCCAAGGGGTTCATTGAAGAGGGGCACATACTCAGCGGAACGTGACCCAAGTTCACCTAAATTCACGTCACGCAGTGACCAAAGTTGGTGTGAAAGAGGTTCATTGAAGACCGGCACGGACCTGCAGGTACCGAATTTAGTCCAGCGGTTTGTTTCGAACCCCGTTCCATAAGCACGCAAGTCTGATTCTCTACCCCTTTGCGACATCGTTCTCTCGAGGACAATAAAATGTATTTGCATTTACCAATTCTTCGTTTATTTTGGCACCATTACGCTCAGTATGAGCTACAACGCGCCGTCGCATTGCTACACGGTTTCGCATTGTAGCTGGCAGTGAGCATGACAGTACATTACGCCATATTTGACATTTTAGCAAGGCGTTCAGTAGAGGAATGATTGCATGTAGTGTATATGTGGTGGTCCGTTCTGTTGAATTCTTCGCATATTTACTAGTTTATTGATATGAAAGGGATCAGACGATGTAGTATTTGTCCATGACAAAGGCTTATCACACTACAGACCACGTGCCTGACTAAAGAAAAGGCTGTGTACCTGCCTGTTTTACTATATGCCTGACATCATGGAAAATTTGTCCATATAAAAGGTGTTAGATGATGCAGTATTTGTCGAAGGCAGAGGCATTCGGTCAGGCTCCTGTGTTCTGCCCGAAAAAGAAAAAGAAGTTGCACTGCCGTCAGGCATGCGGCCCCCGCTACTTCATGAAGCCTCCTAGAATGTAACATTTGGGACGTGTAGAAATAATATTAACATTACACCTTTTATTTTTACTTCATGATGGACGTGTTCAGTGCCGTCGTCACAGTTTCATTTTGAAAGGCGCACTTGAAGCAAGGCTCACTGCGATGACAAAGAAAAGTTCATTACGAAATAGCACATAAAAGCGCTGGAACGTGGCTCGTCTGCCGAAAGATTTTAAGGGCCGCAGTGAGCATCTTTACAGCTTTCTCGCTAAGAATCCACAAATACGAACCCTAGAAAAATGCGAACCCTGTTCATAATTTTTGTTTTATTGGCAAGCATTATTTTTGCGCGTGGAAATAACGATGAAGATGACATGCAACAAAGGCGCGTCCAATGGGAGTCACCCTTCTCCAACCCAAGGGTCCGCCGCCACCACCGTGTAAGTGATCTACTTATTTACTTGCGCGAAGCTTCGGTTGAATGTTAGGTAGAGGATCTGACAATGGCAGTTTTGTCGTGGCTTATCGCGTCTTTTTATACATTCGTTGCCATTCTTTCCGACCATAT
The DNA here is from genome assembly GCF_023375885.2 of Dermacentor andersoni. Lineage (NCBI taxonomy): Eukaryota > Metazoa > Arthropoda > Arachnida > Ixodida > Ixodidae > Dermacentor > Dermacentor andersoni. The sequence continues at coordinate 91,772,708 of NC_092820.1, forward strand.
CGAATAGGTCCAGCTACATTATCTAACCAATATACATTTTTCCCTCCGAGTGGTATTTGAACACTGTTTTCTGTAGGCGCAAATTGCATATCAAGTCGGCGCTGTCTTGTCATCCTTAAGTTCCCCGGCGCTTCATTCCATGTAGTTTTCCTTGAAATTTTCCTACATGCCATTGGAAGAGTGCTTACCACGATTGTCCTTGTAGTTGAAATATAGGGTTGAATTCGCCATGTATCCTAACCTTCGCATGGTGACACAGGGATATGAACGACAATTGTCGTTTATGTGCGCGCGGTTCTTGTTTAAACTCGGTATTGCTTTGTTCGAAATAACGCCGAAAAAAAAAACAATATTCATGTGAACTATTCATCGCTGCTTGCGTAATACCTAATAGTGCACATGAACGAAAGTATAATGGGCATTAAATAGCCGACCATAGCAATACATACGTCATGTATACGTGCACTACATATATTGCATTGGTATTGTAAAGGCCGCTTTCATGCTTACTTCTATGCTTGCTGCACATCAGTACGCGTCACAATTGGCAGAAAATTCAGTTGAAGTACAGAATAGAATAAGCTGTTCTTGGTAAACGCTTTTTTTCTGTTCTATACAAAGTTACTTACCATAATAACTATACAAACAACATGTAAGCGCTAAAATTATCAATTGAATATTTTATGAGTTATTTTGTAAAATATATTTTATACACTCGGGCACTGAACCTCATTGTTATCACAGTGGAGAATGTTCGCTGGCTCCTGAAGCATTATGTTGTCCATGATTTGAAACATTCTTAAATATTTATTCTTTTCAACAGTATGCAGTGCCACAAAAATTGTATTTTTTTTTCTGATGGAACACCAATTGGCTAGGCCTACTTTTGCTTACGTCTGTTTTATGTTTCTCAAACTTACATCACGAGTGACATGACCACTCTGCCGTCCGTTTTCACACTACGTGTTATCCTTTTTTGCTAAATAATATGTTGTGATGCTTAGCGAGCAACGTCTACCCACCTCCCAGTGAACGCGCTCATACGCAAAATGACTGGCACACTGCGCTGGAGGCAACGAAGCAACGTGTTGTACATATTTGTAAAATTTGATTAAAGGAGGAATTAAAAATATACAGCGATTCCTACATCACTTGATATTATTTGCTTCCAACGTTGCACGATGAGACTTCCTGTTATATGCAACCGTACATTACTTTTGTGCTCAATGTGTTTACTTTGACTATTAAAATTGTGGTTCAGAGGCTTTAGGATGAAAAGTTACGGTGCTGTTGTCCTGTTTTTTTGTTGTAAGAAAGTCGCACAGTTTCTTCGCGCTGAGAAGGAAACTAAAGAAATTATTGAATTATTTGATTCCCTGCACCTACTAGCCGAAAGTTTTGCACAAAACGTTAACAGCAATTGTTGCGCGATAGTTCCGTTGTGTGCAGATCCGAGTCGGATCTGCACACAACGAATTCGCCCATTGCTGAGCTCAGATTGTTGAAAATGAGTTCGAGCCTCACTGCTGATTGTGCGAAGTTTTGTTTCAGATGCGTAACAGGCTTATTGTGTATATCAGATCGTTTTGCCAATTTTCGTAGGAATTTTCCAACGCGCTCTAACAAATTAGATGTTAGATATTTATAACGAAGCAGTCTACTATCATGCGTTCTTCTGTTAACATGTATGCGTACATAGAGATGTCGTTGAGCCAACTTTATATATGCAGGTAATGTATATGACACGTGTGCATTGTTTGTTTTTCCGTTAATCGTTTACCGCTAACCAATAATTTTTACTAGCTATTGCTCGGTGCAAGGCACATATTCCATATTCATGTATCAGAACTTTCTAGATTGTTTTTGCCGATTCTATAGGGAGAGAATCTTGTCTGCATTCAGATTGCATGCGCGACGCATATATTGGTAACATGCTAGAATCTGCGCGGGCACTAGTGATTCCGCTGAGATGTAGGAAGAATCGTGTATAAACATCCGACGTGCTCCACCCGATGTGATTTCGACGACCAAGGAGTGTGCCTGCTGCTATTTCTCTGTCTGCTCCGAGTGTTACTTGTTTTGCTGAGCACAAGTTCGCCCAATGATTAGTTTCCTGACTCTCAGTCTTGGCACCGTCCGATTCTTCACCGTCGCTGCAACGTGAACATATCGATATTTACTGTTTTATAACACTGAAGACAGGAGCACTCAATAGCGCTTTTTTGTGGCTCAGAATGCCGATCCGGTAAACTACTTATTTCAGCGATCGCGGCCTGAGCAATGCAGTGATGGTGTTGTAGGAGTATTGTTTTTATTCGCCATGTATCGAAGCTGAAGATGCCGATGATCCGCCCCGTCGACCAAATGAGAAACACGACGACTTAGCGATGACGATGATGACCACCAACGTCGTCGTCAGAGTGACGGAGAGGCCCAGCAAATAAAAGAAGCCAAGTTTCAACCTGTTAAACGCTGCTTGAATTAATCTCCCGCACAGCACTGAATATGATGGTTTACCGTCCTTCGTTGTTGTCACAACAAAATTTACAGTCGAAAATAGAAGAGCGAAGCACTAATACAAAAATTTCCGTGGGCAGTCTTCAGCTACATCCGAGCGCCGTGTACTGTGCAGCTCTGTTGTGGATAATATAACAGGAGAACACAGTGCTACCAGCACTAATTGGAGGGGTCAAGAAAGACAACATGTGTGGAAGACAGTGAAATGAAAGTGTAATAGTACGATACTAGAGGTAGTGCTAACAAAGCTTAGCCTATCCCACAGACTGGAATCAAATATGATGACGGCTTGGGCCAATGCTGCGGCAGAGCAGAATGTGTGTTCTAGCAAAGGCTTTACGGCCAATTCTGCAAACAGCGCAATCTAAAGTCTCAGTGGGCCAGGCCTGGTAAATATATGGCACAATGGTCACTTAGATGTAGCATATGGACCTAGCGTCTTGCCACTTTCTCCCCAGAAGTGGCCTCGGTGTCTCCCCAATCTGACTGAGCGAGGTATATCTCACACGGCTGAGACGATCAGAGGGAGAAAGCACCAAGAACTATGACGTTAGGGTTGACAAGTTGGCGGAGGAGACTTGCGTAGGAGCAGACCTTGGTTTATATGCCACAAATTGTGTTCGCATTGTTCAGCGTGACTCTTACCTTGGTTTCTTTTGGTAATTGGAACTCATTATGCATTCGCATGAGGTGCAGACGCTTTAAACTTTCAGCGCTACTTCTCAGCGCGCACACCCTCACTTGCAATTTTACCTACAGTGCAAGACCAGCATCCCCGTATAGAGAGTGGGACTGAACTTGTTCAGATGCTTGGCATTCACCAATTTCCCGAAGTTCTTGATTTGACTGTGATTTCTCTAATTATTAAAACAATAAAAAATAAGTGTAAATGACCGTGAACACTAACTTCTGGATGGTTTTATTCTGGGCGAAGGCGGTCAAGCGACCTCACAAATGAAGACATGACTCCCACTTCTATTCAGATTTTACAACCTCACTCAACGCCACCCCTTGAGATTGAGCAGGCTCCTCTTCCCTCTCCTACCCTCCACCGATCCTCATCGCAGTGGAAATGTTGAGGTTGTGATCGGGTCCCTCAACTAAATCACATTTCGGTCGTGATTTCGTAATCCGGTATCCAGTATAAGATGCACCTATTATTAGTATTCTGAACGCTAAAATATGCCTAAACATGGTGTAGTGACTCCAATAGAAGTAGTCTATACCATAATACAGTAAATAAACATAACGCTTCATGAAGAAGTTTATTCATAAAGTAGCTTCAGCAAGGTCAGAATGTTGGTGATATAGCAGAATGTTCCATTCCTTCCCACTTAAATTCTGGTCAACTTAACTTGACCGAGAAGACGACCCCACTAATTTATCTTACATTACTATTTACGGAAAGAGATTTCTCAGTGATTTTTATTTTTCTATACGACCACAACTCATGGTGGTCACAGGAAGTCGCCTGTGACCACTACTGGTTGCTAAATGCCATCTGTAGAAAGCACTACACAACGCTACCCTAACGTCTAAAAGTAGACAGTACGAACTTGCCATTATTGCAACCGAGGCAATTGAAGAAAAAGTGCCAGGGATCTATTTAGTCATAGCTGATGGAGTCACTCAACGCCACTCTAATGCTTCAGTTCATTGATTTGTTCTATGGTTTATACATTCCTCAGGTAAAATCCAGAAGTCATGGACTGAAATAGCCCTGTTGACAAGTCAGCAAAAACAAACGCTGATGCAATATCGTAGTGTTTTGTTGGTACGCAAGCAGTTTGTCACGGTACTGCAGGGGAAATCACATGATGACGCATCAGCACTGTCATCAGCACGAGATCGCCCACAAGAGAGCGCCATACATTTCTAACTTTCGCACGTGACACTTCTTTCCAACGTCTCCGCCTCCATTGTAGGATAGCAAACCAAGCGCAAATCTCGTTAAACACCCGGCCTTTGCGTGTCGTTTTCTCGATGTGCCACCCTTATCGGTTGGACCGTGCGTAGCTGCTGTGTGCCGACGTACGAGTAATAAAGTTGTCCTTGACACCATTATTGTTTGTCTTATTTCTCAACGCCTCAGAAAAACAATCCGGACTTTTAAAGTTCGTTGTGTCAACTTCTGCCAGCGAAATTGCAAACTCGCCAAATAGTGAGTTCATTCTGGCCTGCCCCCCCCCCCCCCCCTCCCTCCAAAGAAAATAAATAAAAGATAAACAGAGGGTTCTTGCAAGTCAATGTGGTTTGAGTGGCGCATGACGCTGGAAAATTTTTCTTGCTTGTTCTTGCCTGCATATAATATTGCTTTAGCGGAACTCCAACTAACAACGGCACCTGCAAAAGCCGCAATGGGGACTTAGGAGAAAAAGTGACAATTGGCTCTTTCATGAGTTTTAGTTATTATTTTATTGACGGTTGAATGGTGAATAGAAATTAGGTGTACATTTATTCGTGAGTACTAGTAATTTCTATGAAGAAAGAAATACACATGCTGTATTTTCGGCACACTTCTCAGAGAAAAATATCGAACCGTTTCTTGTTTCAGCTGTAAAAGGTGTCTTGTAAAGCAGTCTAAAATCCTATGTAAAGTACACTCGTGTACTCATATATTTCTAGAGTAGTTACTGTTTTATGTAGAGGAAACTTATTTTATTTTCTAAATTTGCTGCTCCTCCATCACCTGTCAACGTCTTTACACTGCTTACTGGCTTTAAAATCTCAGCACATTGCGCTACACAGTAACAGCGCGGTCAGCAATAAGTTTGTTCCATTCCTTTTGTCTAGGATTATTTATTTTATGCAACAATATTAATATTGCTTTATTGGGCAACAAGAAACGTTGCACACTTCGCAGTATAACTGCTGCTATAACACAACCTCAGCGAATCCGGTGCGACTAGAGCGCTTTTCGCGCCAAGGTGAAGTCCCTCGGATGCTGTTGGCTTTTGCAAAAGCTTTTCTATATACACCTCTATGTTGCCTGCTTGGCTGTATCACGTGTGATTTTACATATATGGCATGGCGGAAAGAAACAAAATATGACAAGGCCTGATGTCACGTTTCTGAAGCTGGAAATGCAGCCATGTTGGTGTGCCTTTTCCCTTTTCGCCTCCAAACAGCCCACCGGTGCAGATAGGCGCGAGCTACGAACTTGCATTGCTACGAGCCGCCGGAAGGGTATGCCAGCGACGCGCATCAGAACAAAGCCTAACGAAAGTTCTGTAACAGTTTTACTGAACCAGACGCGCTCCTGTGTTTTTCTGTGGCGCGTCGAAGAAGACGGCGAAGACCCGCGCCGTGATTACTTGAGGGTGTCTGTCGCTGACTCATAGACCTTAAACACAACTTTCAATCTTACGCACCACTCTTCAAAGTCAGCTTGTCTCGCGAAGAGAATGTGCTGAGGGAAAGACACGGGCTGGAAAATCTTGTCTCACTATTCAGAGGCCGAGAGCAGCAACGAGAGTTTCAGGAGTGCGGTTGCTATGGCAACATTGACGTTTGGGGTACCAGTCCCAGTGCTCCTTTGTGAGAAACAGCACGTGACTTCCGCCACACTTTCTCCAACACGTCCGTGCTGGGCGGGGCTTCTCCTACACTTTCCTTTCTCCTTGATATACGGCTTATTACTTTCAAAGGAAGCCCAACTCACTTGGAAGCATACATTTTGGGGTTCTCAGAAACATAAAGACAGATATTGCTGGAGGTTAGATATTGAACATACAACGTCTAAATTCAGAATTGCATGTTTTGATGCACTTTACTAGGGAACTCGTGGAACGATACATTTTGATAATGGAAATACTTTCACAGTACTTTTTAGCACATTCATTTATTACACGCAGAGAGGTCAAGGAAAAGTTGGGAGGTCAACCAGACGTGCGCCCAGTTTGTAGGCTATGGAGAGAGAAAAGGCTTAACAAATGAAAAGAGACAACGAGGAGAGAACACGGAGAATGCCGTTTCATCTGGAGAGGCTAGTTGCCAGCGGAATTGCTGACTAAAGTCTTCAAGGCTTCAAGAGCTGTAGTTATTCGCACCTCTATATTTCATTTTCACATATTGTTTCTCCTCACAGGAGGGACCGACATGCTCATAAGTAGCTGCTCAAAACAAGGAATCAACAAACAGGAGACGCACAAAAGAAAACAAACAGAGAGCAAACCTCAAAGCAGATACAGCAAACATCAGAACTCGCGCTCACCGAAGACTGACCACACTCAAACTGAAACTCACTCGTCAAGTTGAGCTCACAATTTTTTTATCTCACCCACAAACTTTCCAGGAGTGGCATATATAACTTGAACCTCTCCTCATTTCGTAACCTTGATGTCGACTTAAAGACCTGAAAAACACCGGATGGTATCCCGTTTTGTTTTGTGTTCCCAGACCAGTATGTATTTCCTTTCTCGTTCGAAATGCAGAAAGGTGGCGTTGGACACCCTTGTCAAGACAGCAATGACTGTAAAATTAGGCTGTGCTGCAGACGGCGGAATGGCGGAGCCAGCTGCCAAAGACTTTCTTATCCTGGACAGCAGTGTTCCAATGACCAGGTTAAAGGAGGGCAATACATAGAACACTGCCCTTGTGTGTACGGATTGGGTAAGGCTGTGCTTCAGGCCCATTTCATTATATTGCGTATTGTGTCACTGCCCATTCGGGAAATAGTCGTACTACATAACGACAACTATATATATGCCCGAATAATTCAGCAAAATTGCTCTGCCGACAAGATCATAGCGCGATAAGATTTATCTACAATATATATTACCATTACACGTCTCCATGCGGACTTCAAGCTAAGGCTAGAAACCCAAGGATCAGTAAAGGTGTTAAATCTTGACGCCTCAAATTTATCTTCCAAGTGTTAAATAACCAGTGACTATCGATCGCCCCAAATATGTATCAGCCACACAAACTACATTAACTAGAAATAAACACAACAAGCGCTTGATAGAGTGCAGATTCCTCATAAACCTTCACACGCGCTGTTCCCGTCTTTGCGTTCAACTTGGCAGCGCTGCTTTTTAAATATAAGTATGATATTCCAACTAGCCCCAGCGCAAGCCTTAATCCACATAAACACTTAGTGTTATTCTTTGTTTTCCTGCACAAACCGAGGCTGAAACCTTTTGCCACAGGAGATCGCCAACTGCACAGCTGGTGAATTGTTTTCAAGAAAGTGGTCCGAGTTTGTTTTGTAATCTAGAAGCAGCAGCAGCCTAGTGTACACTATCCTGCATTTATGATACCTATGTATTCACAATTGTGTACATCTTTTGTGGGTATTCTTGGGTGCTGCATGCAATTATTTTTGAATTTGTTTACAAATACTGCCATTGCCTCAGAACCTGAGGCAAGCATTACATGTAAATAAATAAATAAATAAATAAACAAATAAATAAATAAATAAATAAATAAATAAATAAATAAATAAATAAATAAATAAATAAATAAATAAATAAATAAATGTGCTTAAATTTGCAATCGCGTTAACCGCTATGTGCCGCTTAGCTAATGTCTATTTGTAGGCTTCCACGTTTTAGGTTACTACACTGACAAAAACCGGTGTACTTTCTGACTTTCTTTCCGACATGAAGATGGTGTACTTGATTCGGCAAAAATATAAACCGAAATAAATTGTTACTGGCATTTTGTTTGGTTATATTTCCGTGTCGGGCATATCAGAATTCCCAGTCTGCTTTTTTTCAATCGATATCTCGTCCAGTAACATTGTTGCCTCAGAAGTGTGCATTGTTCAAGCTGCCACGGACGAAGCGCCAATACTTCAACGCAAAAGGCCAAATTGATGTTGTTCGCAGTCCTATCGAGAAACCGTCAGTAAGCCGCGGACATCAGCTTAGGTAATGAATAAAGTCGCTGTTTCGCCTGAAAGGCGAAGCACCGATTGCGATAGCAAATTAGTGACTAGCTGTGTGAAGTAAGGCTAGTAGCTATAGTGGCCGTATAAATTTGTAAACATTCGCTTACTAACTAAATTAATAACGATAGAATATGTAAGCGTGTCTGAACGGGGACGTAAAAAGAAACAGACACGCAAGGACATCGCTGTCTTTGTGTGTCTGCTTCTTTCTACGCCCCTGTTCAGTCGCACTTACACATTCTATCATTGAATAAAATAAACTAACCCGCCAACGTGTTTTAACTAAATTGACGAGCACGGTGTCACGTGCGCACAGGTAAACAGGAACACACCTCGCTCGATGACAGCGGAAACTGTCTGTGAAAATGCTGAGGTGAGGAATTGTGGCACCAACAAGCGAATTGACCTACGTTCATCTCTCGCTTCAACACGAACGAAACGTCGAAGGCACAGCGCTTACGAAGGTACCGGCACTACGCGCACCCTGCAAACATCGAAGATCGCTTTCAAGATGACGCCCATGCGGGCGCGCACTTGGGCACATCGCAGATCGCTTTCGAGACACACGAGCGTCGGCAACACGTCCCTATGGCGTCCGCCAAAGGCGTCTACTACGGCGGCCGCCAATTGCGCGCTCAACGCCGTAGTAGACGCCGCGGTTGTCTCCCCTCTGTACGGAGTGGTAGGCGAGGAGTATATAGAAGCACCCTAGCAGCCGCCGAAGAAAAACGTCCCTCCTCCATCGGCTGACCCCTTGCCTCGTGCGCGACATGGGAGGGCACGCTTCCAGACCGCGTTCCTCGCTCGCGCACGCGAGATCGAAGCGCATTCGCTCACTCACCCTCGCATGCTTTCACGCGCACACACAGCATACGTCAAGGACATCGATTTTATGACCCTCGGACTTTATACGAAACCTCACGGCGACGCCGACGGCAAAAGTGCGCCTAGAGTGTCCATATAATTGCTATCGCAATCAAAATAATACCCAACTTAATCCTAAGAAGAAAAGCGAGTGAGGAAGGGTATCCTTGATGTACGCAATAATCGCTGGGAGTGATTCGCGCGTCGTAGAAAGGACACTATAGCTGTTATCATTACCACTCGGCCGAGTAAAGACAACACGCTGCTTTGAAACAGAATGATTGGCGACGCTGCTATCGCGTGCACGCGGGTGCTCATTTACGTGTAATTTTTCATACTTCGCTGAACTTCTCCGCGCACCGCAAAACGAATGCCCTGCAGGCCATGCCGGATACACTTCATACTGGCCTTTCTTATTCTTTACAACTGCCTAATTTGCATCTTTGCAATGAAAGCTGCAATCAAGTTTATCCAATTGCTTTTAATTAGGTGTTGGGGACTGAAATTTTGGAAACTTCGTTAAAACACGCACTTGATCTTATTCGCGCTGTATGATCCCAGTTTTACAAAACTTGTGCGTAATTACTTCAACACTCTGTATATGACTGTAGATTACTGTCCTCAACACTGTAGAAGCATGCAATAGACATAAGATATTTACAGCAAACAGTCTAGCATGGGCGCACTGCCGTACGGTGATGTCTCTATGCGGAAATTAAGGGAGAGCACTAGATAAACACAAATAAAATGGCTCTTTGTTTATGACAACCGGCGGTAGAAAAATCTAATGAATAGTTCTGAAACATAATCAAGTCTCCATTACTATCAGCGAACGTAATAATTTTTTTCAGTGCATTGACCGCTACAGTAGGGCTGCTAGATGCCCAACCATTCAATTCGCCCTACCCCCCTCTCCCCTCTTGTTTTCGCGCAGCCAAGGGCACAGCTCACACAAATGAAAAAAAAAAAATGAAACAGGATTGCAAAGACTACTTCGGCTATGAATGACGCGTAGGCTTCATATTGCCAGGCTGTTTGCGTCAGAGTGCATGTAGGCTTCCAGCATCCTACCCATCCGAACTCTCTGGCACATTTGCCCCTTGACAGCCCTATACACGTGGCACTTGCGGCTGTGAGTCAACAATCGCATTGATAGGCCATGCATCTACTGGATGTATCGCTTGACTTCATGTTGTTCCCCAGGCTGCGAAAAGAAAAAAAAAAGAATAGACGCATCTTTAGAATACAACAGAAGCACAACGTGGTTGAGTGGCCTATATGGTTGAGTAAAATATTGACTCTTAAAAAGGCGGCACACATTTACAAAGCAATTTACAAGAAATTTACAAAGTAATCGATTTAGCAGTTTGCCTAATAAGATAATAAAGGATGGCACGTGAATTAATTTCACGATTGATGTTCGCACCTTGTTTCCTCGAGTGATGTAAGGAGCAAGACGACACTGACTGAAATTGGCGCCCGGTATGTGCTCCACGTTCATGTATTTTGAAGGATTAACCGAACTTTTACGTCGTGCCAGGTGCCAACCATCACGCACGACGTTACAGTGTACCAAACTGCTCTGGATTGTATTCACCTGAGCTTGATGGCATTCACAACATACACATTTCTTTCTGTTTGACCAGATCAGTGTGAAAGGGGCTATTGCAAGACAAACGAATGGTGGTGGACGTACGGATGATCATGTGGGCAATCTTACTCAGCATCCTGTTCACGGAAAATTTGGTTTCCAGCGTGTCTACCATCAGTCAATGCCCTCGTCAATAAACTGTACATTCTGTATATCAAATGAAAACTATTGGCCAATAAAAAGTCATATTTGGCCGTGCTGTGTCTGTGTTGAAGCTCTTTATTTTTGGGAGGTCTCCTTCTATATTATGGTATAATTTTTAGCAGAACCGTTACTGTTCTGAATTACGAGTAACGTGCCACAAATGCTGCGAAGGATCTAAACGCTCACTGCCGATTTGACCTTAGCGAATTTCGTTTTTGAATGTTTTTGACCGCGTGTGCGGCTTATTGCATATTGAAATGAAAGTGCTTTCAGGAGCAGCTTACCGACTTATAGTGGTTAGAATTAATGATGTAAAATCATGAAGATCAAATAAGTTTTGAAGCTTGTTTATGAAAACTCCATTTTTAGTAGTTAATCAAGTGTCCCACAGATCAACTACTCAAGAAATACCTTCCATGTCCGACTCTACTCGTAACTTCTTTAGTCGTACCAGGCACACCTCTACTGAACACTGTTACGTTTCGCCTACGACGCGCGGTATAGCCGGCGCGGATGCAACGGACGCAGGGGCTTCATTCAAAGCGGCGGACATTTTGGCCCGTTCAGCGCTGCCGCAACGCCTCCCCGCCACGCGCGTTCAGGCATGTTTCAGTGCCACGTGTCTTCAAGTGTGCGTGTGTGTGTGTGTGCATGGTGGTGCCCACGCTTGTCAAAGCGTGGCAGCCGGGGAGAGGAGCTCCCCAAGTGTGAAGCGAGGAGGTCTGACCGGCGCCGGCCCGGCGGATGCGTCACTACACTCGTCTCAACGTGTCTCTCAGCCTGTCCGTGCCCCGCATCACGTGCACCTCTGACGAGGCGTTCCTTCTTCCCCTCGACTCCGAGAGTATAAAAGCAGCTGCTCCCGGACGCCGAGAGAGAGGCTCCGATTTCTTCCGTCGAGTTACGTGCTCTCCTGTCTCTCCACTTCGGTCGACCTGACCGGCCGCTCTTTTGCGATGCTAGAATAAACAAGTTGTTCTGTTAGCAGTCGACTCATGCTTTGCCAGGACCTTCGGATGCTTCCAGTTGTACCCCAGGCCGCCAGGCCAACGCTACCCTTGGTTGGGGCTTGCGACCCCATTTGCAACAACTCGTGCCAGCGGTGCGATTGCAACAACCGGTGCCAGCGGTGAGATTGCAACAACACTCAAGGATCCCTTAAATCGATCCCAGTAAGAGACGGCTTACGTAGAATAGAACTACACGTACACAAGTGTACATAAGGGTTGTTCCACATCCTTTATACGTCCTTACAAGCGCGAGAGAGCAGTCTGTCTGCCGCATGACGCCTATCCCAGCGTTCGCACGCACCGATGCGCCGTGCATCTTGGAGGCCACGCGAAATGGTGCCGAGCGCTCTTCGGGAGGCGCGAAAGAAGGCCTCCGGTGCAGTATGCCGATCATACGTAACTCGTTTTGACGGTGGCAATACGTTGTACCCGTAAATTAGAGAACTTTAGCAGTGCCAAGTTACCGTACGGTAAGCTCGGTAACACCGTACTGGCCGAGGAGTGCGCATGCGCGCAAGTTACCGTACGGGAAGACTTCCCACACGGCATACTAGGCGGTAAGGAGTCGGTATAAAGCTCGGCTCGCACCAAGCCAAAACACAGCGAGCATGTGGTGTCGGCCACCGAGTCCATGCCGTGCATGTCCGCGCCTCGCGTGCGTTTTTCACCATGGTAGGACCAATTCACGAGTAAACTTTTAATTCACCTTCTGAAACGCGACGAAATAACTGCGTGCATGTCAGCCCTTTTTACAAGGAGCATAGCCACTGAACTTGCGGTTTTCGTAGCCGGCGAGTAATCAGCTCGAATGAGAAAAAAAAAGGAACATGGAATAGACGCGAAAATCAAGTAAAACAAAAACAGAAAATAAAACGTGGAAAAGAATGAAACACTTAGGGTTGGTGGCGCCATCTATTGACGTAGTGTTTACTTAGAGGGGACGCAGAGTTTTTATTACAGTGATTAAGTGTGTTTTACTTGCCTGATGGTGTAAAGTGTCGGCAGCGGCGCTATCTACAAGTCTTTTTTTTTTTCCATATTACTTAGACAAAGAAGCCGGCTGATCGCACGGCCTGTGGGGATCGGTGTTATGCGAAGCAGTGAGCGGCGAGACTGCCAAGTTAAACGAATGACCATGAGAGCACCAACACGTAGGCGGCTGATTCGTGGCCTACCTGACACATATGTCTTGACATTCATGTTATGACATATCATTCATGTTCGTCGTACACTATGTAACAACCTTTGTAACCTATGTAACAAAAAAAATTAATGTGTTGTATGACAAAGTATCACAAGGTGCCGCTACTGGCTTTCTGACTGGCGTCCACGTTTGCCGTAACCGGGCAGTTTCGTAAATAATAATGTGTACATGGACAAGCTAAAGGTTTCTAGTATTCGAAAAATGAATATTTCGCCCTCAGCACCACACGATGTTCTTGTATTCTGCAAGGCTCGAATGTTACACTCTATTATCATTATCACGTTACTGTAGTCATCGAGCCATACAGGCAGCTAAGACGTCTTCGATTGTCGCGGTAGGTTAGTACAGAACGGTAATACCGTACCGCATACCGCACTTTCCGAACGGTAACTTGGCACTACTAATACTCTCTATTTATTTAAAGCTAACGCTTTATCGTCGGACGTCATCGTGGGATGGGTTGTGCCACGATTGTTTCAGAATTTCAGTGTGTTTGAGCCTATATTTCCTATCTACAGCTTGCCTAATATTTCATAGCAAAATGACGCATTAGCGTCTGTACAATTGAGTGCAACAGAAGGGTAAAAAATGCCGCTAGAATGGATCCTCAACGAACAAAATTTGGCATAGCGATGTAGTGTACGTGCCCTAATGGCTCGACAAGGTAATAGCGCCACGCAAAAACATGGTAATATACGCGAATAAGTACATTATTCCCACCAACTCAAAGGAGCCAGTGGTAGAGCGATCGGCGGGCTGCCATTTTCAGTTCATTTCGGAACGGGCCAGTCTCCGGCTATTCCGAAAAAAGAAAAATTATTACCGGTGACCGGCAAATGTCAGAAAGAAGGAGCTGGTGACTACAATGAAACGAGAATGCCGAAACACACGCTCGTGCAGTCGGAAAGCCAAATAGGCAGATCGCTTGGCCGAGCACGAGGTACACGGAAGTCGAAAACCATGAAGCTAAAAGGAGCTCGACCACGTGGGCTACGCAAGGTCCACATGGGCAGCCGGGCAGCCGCACGCAAGGATCTACAGACTGTTCTGCAGAAACCCGAGTGCTTGATCTTGAAATGACAAGGAGCTTGGGTCGTCATTTTTCTTGTGAGTGGATAATGCACCAGTCAGTGTTTCGCAGATGCCGTACCGTCGCCTCCAGATCTTACAGGGCTATTGCGCTATGGCCTAGCAGCATATATGGAATTTATAACACGGCGCTATAGCTTGCTTTGAGGAAGTCAGTAGATTCAGAAAGGTTATCTTTTCGGACAGAAAGCAGGCTGCAGTGTGGTAACACTGTGGGTTCTTATTCAGGATTGGGATGCACAATCCAGATTGGGCAGCCTATGTGGCGAGCAGCCATACTGGTAGACTGAATAAGAAAGACTGCCACTGCATGGGCATCATTGCGCAGGATGTAGAATTGTTATGCACGATACAAGAGAGTGATCGCCGTGCATCGAGGCTGAGGAGTTCTCTGAATTTGAAGCAAAAAGAGCGAGGTTAGACACGACAAATGTGGAAGTAAACGGTGAAGCACATGAATCCAGCCTAGTGCTTGCAAACAAATAAGAGGCTTCAGAACAATAGAAAGGAGTGTTGTTGTTCAGCTTATCCAACGGAGGTCTCGGGGTGGGACTGACTGCGTGAACGCAAACGTCCTGGGGAGGGGGGGAGGGCGGATAACGTTCATCCTAACGCTTACCACTCGTGCATCAATGGGCATGATTCCATCAAGCAAAGCTAGCGTAAGCGCGCGACTCAGCTACAAAAACTGCTTGACTTAAACCTCCGCACTTCACAGTGGCAGCTCGAATCCAAAACGTCGTTTGTATTGGGGTTCTTGTAGCGTTTTTCGTGACGCTTCGTCATCGAATGGTTCCACCTGCCGCAGATTTGGTGCAATATAATGTGTACCTCCACATCTAGTATTACGAGCATTGTTAGCACAACGACAAACTTTATCAGCTTTCACCGCAACGCCGCCCACGCCTTATTTTTACTCCTTGTGTCGTCCCAAGAGAACATAACCTTGTGGCCAAAACGGTTTTTGGAAGCGACACTTATCACATACGCAGTCGCTCTAGCATCACCTAAAGTCGTAATCGCTATATCGTCAATTAACAGATTCAATTTCTTTTAGGCGTCAACACAGGCAGAGCTATTTTTGGGAAAGGCCGTCCAGCAGCCTTACCTCTATTGGTCCCGGATGCTAATTTTCCGGCGGAGGTGAGGTGGAGCGGTGCCGCGAAGACGCGGACGGGTTGTTGGTGGTGTCAAGTTGGTGGGTCGTATGCTGGCGAATCGCTGCGTCAGTTCGTAAAAGAGACGGCCTCTTGGAAGCGGATCAGTTGTCCACAGATTCTCGAAAGTGCAGTCTCCTGGCGGCGAGAAAATTGGTGGTGTCCTTCGTAATTCACGACGACGACAAAATAAAACGAGCCATATGACCCATGACACCATAGCACACAGGAGTGTCGTGGTTTGCATACTCCTAAAAGCCAATGTAAGGTCCCTCTGGGCGAGGAGCATGTTCGTTCCCATTTAATCACTTGCCTCTGATGTTCCTTCATATCTGTTGCGCTGGTCGTAAGCTGGATATGGGTAGTAGGGGCGGAGCTTTTCTGGTCGTGGTCTAACATGCTCATGTGCCGAGGTCATAAGTAGGTCTTTTGTTGTAGATACGTGGCTGTTGTCGCTGCACTACTCAATGATCCTCAATAACCCTAGCCACAGGACACGCCGAAAACGACGAAGCAGTAAGCTCAAGAACCTATGGCAGGCAGGAGTGACACATATCCGAGCGTGTCACACTACAGCTTGCAGGTTGAACTCTTCCCGAAACATTTGCCGGATCGTTGATGCGAGATCGAGCAACTGGTTACCTTCAATGCTTGCAACGGTCGTCACGTTGACTAGTTTGCCAAACGTTCGCGTGAAGCGCCTCGTGTTGAATTACTCAAACGTTCCATAGTGTGGGATGACGTCGGCGACAGAGGTTAGCTTCTGTTTTGGTATGAGGGCCGGAGCTATAAACATCCTTGGAAATTTTCTTCAGGACGTGCCCAACTTGGTTTTTATTATTGCTTCGATGTGAGTCGTTTGGCCTAGCACCTGCGCGCGTTGTAATACCGTCTGTTCTGCACATTTATTTATCGCCGCGGTATCGCCCAAGTGCTCCTTAATTTCTGAAACAAATGTTCTCAATGTTTCCTCATGATGGTCGAACAACAGGAGCGCAGTATCCATTAGAAAGAACACAACACCCTTAAGCTGAGCATGCATGCATATAAACATAGCACACACACTATGATTTGGTAGCAAATTTTGCTTATTACCATACTAACAAGATTGTGTCGAATCCTATTCTTTCAACGAAGGCTGAAATAATTCGTGTGTTTTGAATTACTTGTACGCAGTATATATACGCAACGCACAACATCTGATACTCTTGAATTCATGTCAAAACATTGCAACGAATAGTGCTGAGTAATATCTCAATGTGTTTTTAATATGGCAACTGTGCACTCTTGAAAATTCCGTACTTGGAACAAATGATATGAAGAAATGATAGTCACTACTTCAGATGAGTATAGAATCGCATTTGTCTTTAGCACAGTGCAAGGCCCTCAGTATCGAGAACTTGCGGAGATACTCGCACATCATAGTAAGGTTCATGAACTGTAACAAGTTTAGATATATTGCTTTACAGCTCCATGTGCAGAGTTGGATTGCTAAGATCTTGTAAATTAAGTTAGTGCTCGCTCCGATTCTGAAAGAAAAAGAGGCAGTCACTTTAGCATGCGCCAAAGAGGGTGCAGGCAAAAGCCTGCTTGCTCATGAAACATTCAATAAATTACTTGACATTCTCATTCGAACGCATTGTTACTTCGTATTTTTACAACCAAAGGTCGCTGGCTGGACTGCCTTAATTGATGTTACCTTAATGATATGTGCCTTGATTAACTTCGCCCTAATACACGCCAAAGGTAGAGGGTTCAACTCCAACCGAAGGTCGTGGGTTCGAGAGCCTGAATTAATTCTATCCTAATTAACACGATGACAACACTGACGTGCACACCATCAAAATTGCTGCGTAAGCGTTGTATGCTTGAGAAACGCATCCATCAAAATTCTTGCGCGAGTGTTGCTTGTTTATTTATATAAGACGATAATGGCGGTGAACTACACATCATCAAAATTGTTGCGTCAGCGTTTGCATATGGATAGGATACAATGCTACTGAGGTCACGTGACTTTTCCTGCCATTCGTACTGACGGACTACTACAACGGTCACTTTTCACGTTGATGACGTTGACGACGAAAGCCTTATATAGACGTTTCAAGTCTATATAAGGCCTTCGCCTTAATATGGAGCCGGATTATTTCAACCCTATTAGAGACATTTTTACTATCAATCAAGAACATGTTGAATAGGATATTCATGGAAGAAGGTGAACAAGACAATATTGCACAACCACAATGCAACGTCATAGAAACGCGTCGTGCATTCTATCGCACATGCCGGGAAATCGCAAAGATAATGACGAAACACTAAAGAAAACTGCGTGTGAGCGGCTGTGTCTACTCATTGGAACGTGTGGCAACACTTGGCTGCAAACACATCGTACACCGCTGTACACTTGTGGCACACAACACATGGGAAAGATGCACACTGCAGCGACATGTGTGTGTGCGCGCGTGCGTGTGTATGTTCAGGGATCTTATTGTGCCGCCCGATAATCCCACAAGGCACTGATGATAGGAGCACAACGCGCACACATTCAACACAGCGACCCGAAAGCAAATGTGGACGACACGAGTGAAACCGGCGCCAGACGAGCGATCAACCCTCGCAGGTTTGATGTGTTCCAACTGAAACAGTTACAAGATGCACGGAAACATCGTGCACTGCATATATGTGCCTCCGACATCGTGTCAACGATTCCTGAGCTACATTTGATGTTGACGACAGCAGCAAATTATTTAAAACGAAGTGACAGCGCAGGTAGCACAGGCAGGAGCACAAAACGTCTTCGAAGGGCTTCAAGACAGCTGACCGAAGTCCAAATCGCTCGAACAATGTCCCAGTGACGGCTTCCTAAGGATAGCATAAACAGATCTCGAACGTCATGCTTTTGCTGGCTGCATACGGCAGAAGCTATTAAAAAATCTAAAAGCCGTCACAGAATTTCTTTTTTAGCTAAACTATAGGGGACAGTACTGACTGTCCGATGGTTTTTGTATCCCAGCATCTATATGTAGTTCGGTGCAACAGGGCACAAAGCGAGAGTGTATTGGTTAATATTGCAGGAATCGAGGAGGCCCTAACAAACTTCAAAAGTCTACAAATAGCGCTGGCCCTATGCTACCTGTTGGTGGCGCCACGCACTGACCCATTTCAAAGGGGATGATCATAGCCTACAGCCATCTATCCTGATATTCCTCCGTTTTCAGCGTGCCAGTCGGTTGTGCCAGCTGCTACAATATATGTGTCTGACCATGTGTTTATTATAGCGAGAGCATTATATGCCCCATTACGCGAAAACCTGGCGTCGTCGTCGTCGGCGTGACCTAGCGATGATATCAAAAATGGTCGACGGCGCAAAGAGTAAAAACACGTCAAACTGATTGGCGTCAGATTTCTGAGGGAGGTTAAATTTCCTGTAAACAAAGGAAATTAAAGGCTTTGAAAAGAAAATTTGGTACATTTCCGCCTGGGTGGCAATCGAACCCGGGCACCGGAGGTGCGAGACGAGGAGGCTTCCCCAATGCCAGAGCTGCTTTTTTTGTTTTTCTTTATTGCCTCGCGCGACGCCTCGGCGGCTCCACGGTTCTGGCTTAGTAAAGATGCGCCTAGTGCGTGCGTCATTGCACACGTCATTTGGCTAACAAAAGGTGTGGCTTAGCGCATGCGTCATTGAGCACGTGACGGCACAGGCAATTAGGCGGCGCCACGTCATGAGTGTATAAAAAGAACGCACTGCCTTCGAATCGAAGACATCGGTCGGAGACATCTGACCAAAGGGACTGTAATCCTTTCGCTTTCTCACACGCAAACCTTCTTTCTTAAGTGTCTTAGATTAATTTTTTTTTGTGTTTGATGTGACGAAATGTGACTAAATTCGCGTGCAGAAAAGCGCCAGAAGGTAGCTTGTGTCTTACTGCGAAATCACCGTATGCGTGGCGCACCAGGCAAATCTGGACCAACGATTTTCATGCCGTGGAGTGCGTTCCCTTTGTATCTGGCTGTGAAAAGTTGGGTGGACGTAGCAAAAAAAAAATAATGCGTATTATTAGCGTGCCTCAGCTTGTCCCCTACACAACGGCATGTGTGCTGGGAGCAACTTTGCAGCGCCGGCAAGTGGGAGGGCACTTTTCGACCACGTCGCACCATTTAAAAGGTAAGTAATTGTGCTTGCTACCTACGCGCGTATTGTGCGTGCTTCTCGTGTGTGCACAGAGAACCTTGCGAGCGTAGGAAATAGAATTCGCACGACGATAGTGAAACTAGTGCCGATGCTTTCTGAGCCCTGGCTGTCGGAATTTAGTTACGTAAATTTATTGCCTCAATGCGAAATTGAAAATCTTGAGAAATGTTTTCTAACGATGAGAAAGATTACTTTCGGGTAGAATCGTGTCCATTATTTGGGCCTGTGCGTGATTGCTCAAGTCTTTGCTGAAGTTGCATAATTACGATTCCTCTCCCTCTTCATATATTTTTACTTTAATGACGTTTCCTCGCCTATAAGTGCTTCAACGTTCTAAATAATCGCTGCTTATGAAGTTTTCGTTTTCCGAGCAACCATAGGGGAAAAATGTAAGCAATTACAGCTTGCTATTAGGATAGCTTACTTTTGAAGACAAGCTATGTTGACATAACTTGGACCCAACTAAATATGACAGGGGAAGTTGCCTATACTAAATCACGAACAAAATGAATTGTTATGTAAACAAGACATTTCTTTGCAAGTGCTGCTGCTGCGTGTGTGTTAAAAATTTTACTTTGATTAAGGGGTCTCGTTAGCATGACATTCATCAGTGACTTCGACCTTGTGCTCTGTTGCCCCCCTGCACTATAGTGTAGACATTGTTTTCGTGACAATTTTAGGTCCTCCTTACATGTGTTCACAATGTGACAGCTTTATTTTGCCACTGCTATAAGTTAACATGGAACTTATAATGGCGAGGCCCTGATCCACAACAGTGTCCACGTCTGGGAGGAGCCCGAGAAATGGAGGGACCTCGTGGCTATGTCTGAAACAGCACGGCGTGTAATCTGGATGGTCGGGTCAGGTATGACTGAAGTGTACGTGTTCCCAAAATTAGGATCTCGGGATCATTCGTGAATAAGTTTATCAGCATATTTCTTAAGACAACTTACTAATTAGTCCAAATATTTATGAAACCTTTTTCAATTGCTGTTTATCTGTGTTAGTAGACGTTATGCACACATTATAGTGCTTTATATAAAACTAGACCTAACATGTCCTGATGTCGTCGCGTTGTCGTAATTTAACCTTTGTCATCCGATTCTCGTCATCCCGTCGTCATCACGCAATCATCGTCACACAGTCGTCGTCCCGCACTCATTTTATCATTGTCATCAATGATGTTACATCATACCATTGCTGTCACGCAGTCGTCTTCATAACGCCTTCTTCATTCCATTCTTCGTTTAGTTAAGCAGTGTTTCTTCGTCATTGTATTTAATTATATTGTAATTGAATCTTAATTGTACCGCTTTTGTTATATTGTCATCGTGAGACAGTCGCTATCATGACTTTATTGTAAGGCCATCGCCGTAGTACGTCACCGCTAGCATCGTCAGTCTAGTTTCGTCGCCGACTCTCGTGATGGCGTTCTCATTTTATTGTGACTGCATCGGTGTCATACAATCGTCGTCATGAGTCCGTGCTCATGGGCCATCATGCCAAGCGAGTGCCTTAACAGAGTCCTTTCAATTTTCTAAATTTAAATTATGGGGTTTTACGTGCCAAAAGGACGATCTGATTATGAGTCACGCCGTAGTGGGGAAATTCGCCCCCATCGAAATGCGGCCGCCGTGGCTGGGATTTGATCCCGCGACCTTGTGCTTAGCAGCTAACACAATAGCCAATAAGCAACCACTGTGGGTTAACGTGTTATCAAAATGTGTGGCATATAGCCGAATTAACAGCTCTCATAATTACCGCTAAACGTTTTAAATAATCATGACTTCAGTAATATGATATGTCGCTACATTGCGCGATTGCTATTCGCATTACCATTCTTCATTCCGGTTACTCGTTCACTGGTGCCCCTTTTTTCGCTGTTTTTTACATGCACACTGACCTGGCAGCACACCCGTGACGCTTATCATAGCGGCAACAATTCCAGGCAAGCCATTCTAGGTTCTTGCTATACGAGAAAAGGGCAATTCTTGCTAGGGTATGGTTATACAACATAGGCGTCCAACTTGAAGTCATGGGTCGGTGAGATGGGATACGCAAAATCATACTAGGAAGAAATTGGTATGAGGGTAAATATATAGGAAACTTATCAGCAACATGCGGCTTGCCCAAATTTGAATGCATTCGTATTCTTTGGGTACTTCACGCACATTCCGGATACTGTCTATCTATCTATCTATCTATCTATCTATCTATCTATCTATCTATCTATCTATCTATCTATCTATCTATCTATCTATCTATCTATCTATCTATCTATCTATCTATCTATCTATCTATCTATCTATCTATCTATCTATCTATCTATCTATCTATCTATCTATCTATCTATCTATCTATCTATCTATCTATCTATCTATCTATCTATCTATCTATTTTTCCGCCTATCTGTGTCACTGCTTAGTCAGTTGTTGAATCGTAGCATCCTGGGTCCTCAGCATGTGCCATTGTATACATACGTGCCCCTTTCAGAAAACCTTTTTCACACGGACATGGGTCGCTGCAGGTGCGGGACTGGGTAGGCACCGTTGTTCGAAGAAACACTTTCTTGCCGACTTGGCGTACTGGTTGTGTGACTGCAGGAGTGTTCCGCTCTTCAACGAACGTCTCTGACGTCAACTTGGGCAAGTAGGTATATGTCTCGAGGAATGTTCCGCTTTCACATGACAAAAAAAACAGGTCCTTTCATTTTCTCCTATGGTGAGTCGTATTAACCCACGTCACATGGGTTCCTCAAGGACAGAAGCCCAACGTTTTAGGAGGCTGCGCCGTAAATGCACTCGACATGTGCCGCGTTTTCACGAACGCCTTTCACGCAAACGCATGAGCGAGCTGCACCATGAATGCACTAGGTGTGCGCCGCTCTTCAATGAACCTCTCGCCAACTTGGGTCACTGGCTATGTGCCACTGAGTGTACGGGAAGCGGGGTAACTGTTCTCAGCTTTCTCAGGAACCGGCGCGCACGGATTCTCTTTGCCACTGAATGGCACAGCGTTTCCAGAAATAGGCGCAATAGAGGAGCCCGGTTGCTAGATGACGCGTTTCTTAGGCACAGTGAATTTGGGAGGCCACGTGCAGGCTTCGCGGTGGCGGCGCTAGATGGCGCTGAGTGTTATTAGGGAAGCGGTCAAGGGGAGTCCCGTCCCACTCCAGTACACGCCTGCTATATAGCTCGTTTTAAGGTGCCAATACGTTGTGCCGCTATATTAATTCGAAGCAAACGCGTCACCGTCGGCAGTTATCGTGAGATAGGCTCTGCAGAAAGTTTTTCGGTTCGAAACTGCTGTATATGACTTGCACGAATTGATCGAGGACCTTAGCTCACAAATTTCATGCAATGTTAAATTACTCATAGGAGGTCCCCCTGACAGTTCTTGTAACTCCGGGACCTCCTTCTGTACTAATGATGAATGACGAAATAAAAAAAAAATGTGAAGTCACGTTCGAAGGATACTACGCAGAAGACTAAAGTGATGTTAAATAGCCGAGCTAGAAATGGAGAATGAGTGAATGGCGGTCAGGGGCTAGATTCGGTGGAAGAGTATGCTAATGTAGATGAATCACTCACAAGGCAAGCAAATAACGAGAATGACATTGACAGAAGAATAAAATTGATAGTCACTTTAGAACACGCTAAAAAGGATGAAGGATGAAGGCTGAAGGATGAAATCACTCATTAAAGAAATTTGACATTCTCATTCGAAAGTGTTGTTACTTCCTATTGTTTTCGCTTTAGTTGTTCTCTATGTCGGTCGCCTAGACATCGCCACTGATTCTGCGTGGTTAATGACACCTTAGAATGGTCGTGGCAAGTCTATAAAACCAATTAAGACGCATACGCAAGTTCACTGAATGATTTTTTAAAAAAAATTTAGCCCTTCACTCGACGAGGGTTGCTACATGCACTTGCTCATTGTGCCATCTATCTTGAAGCGCAGGTAGAATGAGAGGGACGCGGAACGGTAAATTTGACAAACACAGAGCGCTAACTTCCGACAACAATCTATTTCCGGTTCTGGCAGGTTTACTTATACTTCTCAAAAAGTCATAATACACGTGCGCGCGTTTCAGTCTTCCCAGCAAACAAGGCTGGGAAGACGCCACGGAGACACTTTTGTGGCCACACTGATCATTTAGAAGGACGTCCGTTCAATACGAACAGAGATAATCGAGCTCTGTCAGTAATAAAGAAACTGATGACTTACAGGCCCATGCGCTTGAATCTGGGCGCCATAACACCTAACGGTCGTCGGATTTTTCGACCCATGAGCCATCTAAGGCTTTCGCCTTAAAAAAAAAAAAAATGTGTTCAGGCGAACATTGCAGGCATCATGAAGTCATGACGAGCAGCTCACCACTGTCCCAGAAAAGAAAAGCGAAGAAATATTGTAGCATTGCAATATCTCTATGTCGATCAATCGTATCGGTAGTAACACATTGGGGAAAAAATTGGAGGTAAACAAACAGAGCGGAAAAAGAGCTAAGGACCACAGAATGAGCGTTGTAAGGAAAAATGACAGCGGTAAAGTTAGGAGATCGGGACAAAGCGATATGTAATGAATAGAAAATGAACGTTGCCAATATTCTTGTTTAGATTAGGAGTGCGAAATGAATTCGGGAAAGGGATGCGCAGCACATAAAACCAATGCTCTACTAGAGAATAGGTGCCAAGGGAATTGAAGCGCAACAGAGGACGGTAGAAAACTAGAATGAACAATGAAATTAAGAAATTTGCAGGCTTAAGGTAGCGTGAGCTGGCGCGAGGCAGGTATAATTGAAGATCACTGCCAGAGGCCTTCATCCTTTGCTGGACTTACTATTAGGCTCACGGTGACGATGGCGATGATATAAAACCACCTTTGATTTAGTACGCACGACCGTATCTTTATGTAATGGCTACTCGAATTGATCGTAAAACTTGCCGATGATGATTGGCACACGGCGTCAGTCAAACTTTAGGAGATGAGTGCGAATGCTCATGTGTATATAGTTTGAGGAGAATGCGCTTGCAAAAGCTGCTCTGACGGCGGTAGCTGTTATACCGCGTTTTCTTGGAAACGAAAAGTGCTTTAGAATGTCGCCTTTACCTTGATTCTATTTCTTGCGCAAATATACTCAGAGACGAGCATTACTTGCACGCGAAGTCAAAATTAATTTTAATAATTTAAAAGTGGAGCAATTAGCGTTTACACAATTAGGTTGCAGCACATATAAGAAGTTATGGATTGTAGCAGGTGAGATTGTTAGGCGTAACCAATTGAAATAAATTTTCAGGATTAGGCCAGTTTTGTGGTATTCATTCCCAACGTGTGCAACGAAATATATGGGAGATACGGTTACTTTAATGCTTCAGTGCATGTAACCGCGGTTTGTTAATTAACTAAGTATAACGGTACTGTTCTTGATGTAAAGTTCATCGAGCTCATCTTGATCGCAGTACCATCCTGATAATTCGATCCAAGTAAATATGGATTGCAAGGAGACCGTTAGGAATTCTTAAATTTATTTAACTGCCACAAACTAGTGTTTCAATTGTTATTATTATTTCTTTAATTTGATGAATACGCATTTTGATTTTTTTGTTTTATAGCCGCCGCTTCGAATACACACAAGTGACGGTGCAGAATAACGCTATCTGCCAAACGTGGTCTTTAGCCATTTCTAGCCTTTTGTAACGATTTCCCCACATACTGAATCCGAGCTCATAAATCTGAACGGGACCATTCGGTGACAGAAATCCAGATTTTGACGTCATGTACTGTAATCAACTAAAAAATCATGAGTCATTACATTCTGCGAATACGGATGTATTCGCAGAATATTCGCGAAGCTGTGCAGCACACGACAAACAGGTGACACAGAATTTCATTCGAACAAAGGTACGAACACAATTATTGTCTTGCTCGGTGGTCATCGTCGCGAAAGGTACGCGCATACATTCATTTTTACACATCCGCGTTTCTTCGTGCTACACATTCGTTGTATACACTCGTGTTTTCATTTCGCGATGTATTGAGGGAAAGAAATGGAGAGCGACTGGCAGTGGGCCAGTGCCCTCAGTGGCTTCGCAGAAGGATGGGCAGCCTGGCAACGCCAGCGTGAGGAGGGGCAACGGAGCCAGCTGTGGAAGAAAACAACGACACCAACGAGCCAGCGAAGGCGCCAACGAACCAGCTCTTGTAGAAGACGACCAAGAAAGCGCGATCAGTGGCACGAGCCATTGCTGATAATGATAGTTTTTGGTGACAGATTTGTTGACGGACACGAAAAATGCACGGAACCCCAGCCATAAACCGTTTTGCTGTAAAAAATGCGGCGGCGTGTTGCGATATCTAACTCGGAAAAGAAAGCCGTGCACATAGACCTTCCGCGGAGGGTGAAAAACCCATAAACCCGTACGGCTACATTCATTGAGGTGCCTCTACTGATGTCGTCATCTCTGCCATGACGACTGTTTTGCAGAATGTCATAACGTGCAGGTCGGTTCACCTGACAAGCTTGAGTTTTCTCAGCGCGAAAATATGCGAGTATAAATAGATATACCTTGGTGCTAGATGCCCGTTTAGGTTTTGTCTGCACGAGTCTATAAATCTCAGGCGGGGCATCCACAGGTTGTACGAGCAATTTGCAATTATTCTTAGGTCTAGCTGCAATGCGATAATTACCCGATGTTAACAAAATCAGCCTGCAGCATCAGAGTCATAGTCCAGGTTGCAGCAGCTTTCAAATAACGATGACGGACCGCACTGACCAGCATTTATTTATAGATTTTATATTTTATATATTTCGTGGGCTCAAATTATTTTGTAGAAGTTCAATATGGGTATTTACCAACTGATCTACCATTCTTGACGGTTTCCCTACATTTTGTTTACAACATAATTTTCCATACGCTTGGAGACTCTCTCGAGATAGCCACCTAAAGGTAAGAGCATATAGGCTGCTATGCTCAAAGAGATGTTTAATTCCGGACTGGGTGACGCATTTCTCAATAGAATTGTCTGCAGACTTCAGTGGTATTGACAGGCATCTAACAGAAATCTCGGGGTGTGGAGAGGAGACAACGCGAGCGTGTGAATGTGTGCGCGAATTAGCAAAATAGTTACGATGACTACAGAGACGTCACTTTGACCAATTTAAGTGCGCCCTCGACAAACAGGCGCGATATTTTCGAGTAATTAGATCCAACGCACAGTATTATACGCTTAGAGAGCTATTGGTGCTTAGCTATGCGCCAGCTAAGCACCAACAACCAGCCGCAGTGGGTAAGCGCCTTGGCGCGAGGAGCAAGAGCCTGCTTCTTGGCCTATCCCCCATAGTGGGTATGCGCCACTGCCTGGGACACAAGACAAGACAAGACAAGCAAGAGCGTGCGCCTTGCGCGTGTCGGGTGCTGGCGTGGAATAGAACAAAAAGGGCTCGCTACCGGGACCCGCATCGCAGATCCTCAGGAACCACCTACAACCACGATCACAAATGGCAGCGGACACGAGTGGCAAGTAAGTGAACCTATCTGGGGCAAGCATTATCCTGGGCATACGAACTCGTAACGGGTGCCACAGGGTGCACTTCCGATCGCGCTCGAACACAATCGGCGTTGAACTTCTCGGTTGCTACTGACGTCATTTGCGCAAACTACGGGACGCGTTCATGGGGAGTGGCGAAATTTCCGCCCCATCAGGCTCGAATGCCGTCAGAAGGGTCCGTGTGGCGACCGCATAAGGGTTTCAGCTCGCATTTAGGGTAAGATTCCAACATAGCGAGTGAAAGGCTGCCTTACGAGTCGAGTCTTTGCTAGTGGCTACTCAGCTATGAACACAAGGATCTATCGCTTACTCAGAATGCACGATTGAATGCGTGGCGGCGGAAATGCCTTATTCGTGTTGAATGTGATATCGCTTCTCTGTTCTGTTGCTGCAAAATTTCGAATAATGTGCTGGTGCGCTTGTACGTGAATAATTTCTGATAGTTACGCCGACGTAACCCACTGGACAGAATGGCAGAAGGACAATTTGACAGGTACTTCAATGTGCCCTGATAGAGTTGTTCGGTCTTAGCGCCTATGTTTATGCTGCGTAACTGCAAAAAGCGCTATAAAAAAGCCTGATAATCGCGGTTAATTCGGTGCCCCGAGAAGGAAGGTTAGCACAAGTAGTTATTGATGTTCGTGCATTCGGCTTGAGTAATTCTTCCTAAGTTATTTATTGCGCTCATTTCTTTGGAAATTTCCAAGGGCTGATAGTATTCGAGACATGGCAGGATAATTCTTCTGTCTGTACATGCGTGATAATTGGGAATAGTTCCATATAGAACGCGACGCGCCATTGCTGAAGCAGATTTGTGGGGTTTTACGTGCTAGAACCGGCCATCTGATTATGAGGCACGCGGTGTTGGAAACTCCGAAATATGTTTTACCACCTGGTGTTGCTCCAACGTTAATCTAAATATCTATGAGTGCGCGATGGTCCTTTAAGAACGGGAACACGCGAGCGCGGGGACGGTGCGCTGCGGAGACTGTTTAGAGGGCCAGGAAGTGGCAGCAAGGGGAAGCATGTGCGCGTGTGGCGCCATCTAGTGGTCAGGTTATAGTATTGCAAATGTTCGGAAACAATGGACGCGACTGTTTGACGCTGGAAAGACGACGGGAAGAAAAATTTATGCAGTGGGCTATCATGCCCGGGCTGGCTGATCCACAAGACAGAGCTCCAGTAGACACTAACCCCGGAGTTCCTTACAGCAATCATTCTTTAGAAATGTTTATACCTGACTTGGCCTAGGTAGCCCGTTGGGGATATATTCCTGAAGCACATGCGACGCAGAAAACGCACTATAATGATGGAACTATCGTGTACGGCCTGCTTTATCTTATGCATCTTCATCAGGCCGAAAGCTAAGCTCAGGGTCACAATCGCTTTTCGAGTGAGTCATTATTACAGACTGGCCCGCTAATAATGGGATAAATCCCATCTACTGTTTATTAAAATGCGCCGCCTCAGATGATGAAGGCTGCGTCTCCGTGAACTTTGTAAATCTAAACGTCTTCTCACGTGCATTCCTTGTCGTGAAAACCACTCTTCTGATACAGACACGATTTGGTGGTGCGAATTTTGTATTTATGTAAATTAGTGGTGCTTAAACCTAATGTTACAAGAGTCTTTAGTTGTGCTTGGCCATAAAATGGTCTAGATCATGATACTGTGAACTGGAGAGCTAACCATCACGGTCTCTTTACAGAACTTCTGCAGTTCGGCACACGCAGTACTTTCTATCCGGTGTGAATAGTTTACGCTATCATTTCCGGGTGTATTTCGAGCAAAAGACTAAAGCCATTGTATGGTATGATGTAAAACCAGCTCTGCGATATTCCGCAAAATGGAGGAAGGTTCATGAAAGGAAAAACTGACATCCACACATGTGGCGAAGCTCACATGGTGGATCAACCGCCTAGGAAAGGGAAAGGCGTTGGCGGCGAGTTCGAATCCCGGACCGGGACAAATTTTGCTTCAACTACGAAGCTTTGTTTCTGAGAAAGCTGTGTGGGTTTTCTTTGTGGCTTCGTGTTGCATACGGGTAGATGTCAATTTTTTTTTCATGTACCTTCCTGCACCACGCGGGATCCTGCAGAACTGATTTGCCATATTCATTGTCTTTGTGCTTCGAGTTATGGATTAATTCTGCTTCGCATTGCGACCTGCTAACCTCCTGGTTAGTTCAGATGGTATGGTGACCACCGCGGCAAGGCGTCGGTCCCGGGTTTTAATCCCCGACAAGAAGGAATTTTTCTTCAACTCCAAAGCTTTGTTTCTGAGAAACCTGTGCGGGCTTCCTTTGTAGCTTCTTGCCACATGTGGGTACATGTGAACCTTTCCTTTCACTAACCTTCCTCCATCTGGCGGGATACCACAGGACTGATTTGCCACATTCACTGTCTTTGGGCTTCGAGTTGTCCATTAATTCTCCCCTGTCTTATATAATAGCTCTGTGTGGGGTGTTTAAGGAAATAAAGAAAAGTAGAATTCTGCGTCACACTGTGATCTGCTAGCCTCCTGGTTAGTACAGATGGTATGGCGACCCTCCCGGAAAGGCCACAGTGTGGGGTTCGAATCCCCAACCAGGACAAATTTTTCTTCAACTGCGGAGCTTTGTTTCTGAGAAACATGCTTGGGCTTCCTTTGCAGTTTTACACGTGTGGGCGTGAACTTTTCTTCCATTCATGTGCTTTGACATACTAGTGGTAGACCAAGCATGAAGCAATTGTAGGAGATCTCAAGCGCCACGTGGACATTTCTCAGGAATTGCAGAGTACCTTTCTGCAAAAGGGTGTGAATAGCTCGGACAAAAATGGGATAATTCGTACCATTAGCATCACAAGTTTCCAGAGCGACATACTGAAAACATTTATCGTTGCACTGTAAATCATTCTGTGAAAAAAGAAATAAGTAAGAGTGATCTGCATTATTGGTTGTCGTATCTTACTTCACTCACCTAATGCATCACCCGCCGCGGTTGCTCAGTGGCTATGGTGTTAGGCTGCTAAGCACGAGGTCGCGGGATCGAATCCCGAAAACGGCGGCCGCATTTAGATGGTGGCGAAATGATGATGATGAAATGCGAAAACACCCGGGTACTTAGATTTAGGTGCACGTTAAAGAACCCCAGGTAGCCGAAATTTCCGGTCTCCTCCACTACGGCGTGTCTCATAATCAGAAAGTGGTTTTGGCACGTAAAACCCCATAAATTTTTTTTCACGTAATACATTTGTCTCTTTATTATACTTTAAAGATAAGTCTGTCACACGAATTAAGAATTATCTTTCTGCCTAAACTGGAAAGTTTTTAGAATAACGTTCAGTTCAAAGAAATCTATCGCTATAAAATCAATATTTGGGTCATCTTTTGCTGATTTGTATTAATAGTGTTTCCCGCCACATTGCCCAAAAAAAAAAAAAAACTTTGCGAAGTTTTCTCACTTCGGAGACTACCTTTGCTTCCTTTGGAACGAGACCTTTCATGCAGTGTGAAGGTGTCGAATGCGGCGATGCCCCTGTAACAAATCAATAAGCGGCGCAACTTATACGTAGGGACAAAACATCCGTACAATATATGTCCGCCGCTACGTGACATCCACATTCCAGCTCTACCACTATATGTATAAAATCATGCTTGGAATGCCGTGCTTGGTCGGGGCGACTGCTGCGTTTTTTATAGAAATTACGACCTACTGGCTCGCAAATAGGAGATTTGCTTGCCCACACTTACGTGGCTGATTAAGAAGCGTAGACTATTAGGCCAGTTGGAGCATCACGTGGTGCCGTTGAGGGGAGATACGGGCGGGAAGAAATGGAGGGGACAGGACAGACGCTCAAGCTGCCCCCGAAAGGTAATGGTAGATAGTAGGACAACGAACAACTTTCATTTTCTTGAATTTATTTGTCGTTTTAATTTAGACGAATAAATCTGGGGCAATAAAGTGGAAGCATATTGGTCAGCGCAAACTGAACGAAACATTTTTGAATGAAAGAATGTTCTTCTTCCAAAAAATTTGCGCCGTAAAATGTTTACTTTTGCGTTTCTTCCTTTTTGGTAAACCTTTCCAGTGCGCCTCGCTGTGGTTGTGACGTGCCCTTTATTTATTTATTTATTTTCAGTGACAGTCAATCCAACCCTCCCGACCCGGAAGCCCGCACAGCAGCAGATGAGCAGCAAGGGGGTGCAAACCCGGCCGGTGGGACTAACATGGCCGTTTACCTGGTCGGGGCTTGCTGTTGCTGTTGCTGCTTATTCGTTGTTGTTGCCACGATCTCTTTCGCTCACGGCATTGAACTAAGTAAACGCCTCATGGAATTGCTGACACCATAAAAGTACGAGTTCGAAGCGTGGGCGACGGTGTCCGATGTCCACGAGTGCTCGTCTGTCGTCAGGTGGGTCATCAGAGCTCGATTGTCTGTGAAGGACAAGGAAGCTGAGAAAACGTTGGGCAGGTTTCGATGGGCGTGAGGAGGAAGCCTCCGTTGGGAAGATCATATGTATTACACGGGAGCGCACAGATAAGTTTATCTGGTAGACCAATGCACCTGCTTTCATGAGTTTTGTTGGATTTAAATGGAAAATACGAAAATCTTACGAATAGATGTAGCGGATTTTCAATTTACGCCGACAACGTTATAAGAGCATTCTCTTCAATGCAATATTTCAAAAAAGAATCAAGCATTAAGTTTACAACTATCAAAATTATGTAAGAATGCTCCGAAATCTGCGCACAGTAACTTAAAAAGGAAATAAAATTTAATTTTACGTGCTCCATTGAATTGTACCGCGATCCTATATCAGTGTTTCCGCTGTACCCTCCTAAATGTTCTAACAGCTTTACTTAAGGTGCAAATAAATACAAAAATGCTGCTGGTTGACATGACCTAGAGGAGGCGCTTTACCGCAGTTTGGTACCTGCTTTCGGCGCAGAATATGGCTTTGGGAACTTCGTGTTTCTTTATTATGTGATAGTGACTGGCTATCATTGTGTCTCTGTGATCCCTTCTTTCTTTTTTTCCCAGTTTCCTCTCTCTTTACCTGCCTGCCCTTCTCTCCGCAGCGTAGGGTAACAAACCTGATTTCCGTCTCCGGTTAACATTCTACCTTCCACTTTCTACTGTCTCTCTTTTTGTCTTCTTCAATCTAGTCAAGCGTAGGAAATTGGAAAATATCTAGACTAAAAGAAAATGTTGCTTCCTGGCATTTGAAGTATTCGCTTTCCCTTACATCAAAGAAGTTTCATTAAAACATACTCTTTGGCTGACCTATAATGCTATATGTTTCTGCTATTTCTGCTATTTATATTGAAAATCCACTACATCTATTCGTAAGGATTTTCGTATTTTCCATTTAAATCCAACAAAACTCATGAAAGCAGGCGCATTGGTGTACCAGATAAACTTATCTGTGCGCTCCCGTGTAATACATATGATCTTCCCAACGGAGGCTTCCTCCTCACCCCCATCGAAACCTGCACAAAGTTTTCTCAGCTTCCTTGTCCTTCACAGACAATCGAGCTCTGACGACCCACCTGACGACAGACGAGCACTCGTGGACATCGGACACCGTCGCCCACGCTTCGAACTCGTACTTTTCTGGTGTCAGCAATTCCATGAGGCGTTTACCTAATTCAATGCCGTGAGCGAAAGAGATCATGGCAACAACAACGAATAAGCAGCAACAGCAACAGCAAGCCGCGACCAGGTAAACGGCCATGTTAGTCCAACCGGCCGGCCTTGCACCCCCTTGCTGCTCATCAGCTGCTGTGCGGGCTTCCAGGTCGGGAGGGTTGGATTCACTGTCAGCGAAAAAATAAATAAATAAAGGGCATGTCACAACCCCAGCGAGGCGCACTGGAAACGTTTACCAAAAAGGAAGAAACTCAAAAGTAAACATTTTACGGCGCGAATTTTTTGGAAGAACACTTTTTCATTCAAAAATGTTTCGTTCAGTTTGCGCTGATCAATATGGCTCCGCTTTATTGCCCCAGATTTATTCGTCTAAATTAAAACTACCCTTACAAGTCGAGTATTTAATAGCGGCTATGAGCTATAAACTCGAAAACGTACCGCTTACTTAGAATTCATGTTTGAAAGCGTGGGGGTGGAAACGCTTTATTCGCATTGAATACGATATCGCTCCGCTGTGATGTTCGGGATTTTGTAGATGTCACTACGAAATTACCAATAATATGTTGGAGGGCTAGAAGCTGCATATTCCTTACAGAGTTGCGCATACGTAGACCTACTGGACTGAATGACATAAGACAACGTTTACAGTCACTTCGAAGTGCCCTTATGGAGTTCCAGGGTTTTAGCTCTTACGTTTATGCTATGTAACTGCAAAAATCATTAGACGAAAGTCTGACGTCCGCGATTGTTTCGGTATCATGAGAACGAGGGCTAGTGCATGAAGTTGTCTGACCTTCATGCATGCGGCTTCAATCATTCTTGCGAACGTATTTATCGCGCTGCATTCTTTCTAGATTTCCAAGCGACAATAGAATCCGTGACACTGCAAGACAATTATCTCTGTACATGCGCAACAACGGGGAACGGTTCGAATGACAACGCGTGGTCTTGGTTGTGAAAAAAAAAAAAATTTGGATGTTCACTGCTAAAACCGCTGTCTAATTATAAGGCACGTAGTAGAGAGGGACTTCACAATATCTTTTACTTCTTCAACGTTAACCTGAATACGGATAACGTGCACGTGAGTTCACGCGCGCAGTTATTCACCGTGATGGCTTTCTAAAATGACACCTATTATGCTGTCGGTGTATCATCTTCACTGCCACGGGCAACCTGCGCATACACGGAGGAAGGAAAGCTTAGGACGCCCCTGCCCCACTTGGCTGTGTTCAAGGTTGTCGTGGCCGCTTGAGACTCTAATGGACTCCGCATCTCAACGTGCTAGTTCTTCACAATGGGGCCGAGGATGACCTCAGCTCAGTTATCTATGAGTACATGAGCGGATTTCAATTTAACCCCCATCTAACAAATTGTAAGTGATCGAAAACAAACAAAGCAACTCTTCGAGGCTAGGAAGGCGATGGCAAGAAAAATCAATGTAGTAGGCTATCACGCCGGACTGGCTGATCACACAATACATAAACCTCCCGTACACACGCGCAAACGCCAGAATTGTTTACAACAGTTATTTTGTAGAAACGTTTATGCGTGACTAGGCTGAGGTTGATCGACTAGAATATATTCTTGGAGTTTCAGTAAACCTTCATTTGGGCCTAGTTGGTACATAATTCTGAACTTAAACTTACAGCGCCAACACCTAAGACGAACCACAAAAGGAAGATACGACAGACACAGGCGCTGTGTGCACAGCGCCAGTGTGTGTCGCATCTTCCTTTTGTGGTTTGTCTTAGGCGTTTGCGCTGTAAATTTTTATTCTTGGAGCACGCGCGGCGCAGAAAACGTACTGCAATGATGGAACTATTACATAGAGCGTGATTTATTTTGTTTTATTTTTTATTTTGAAAGACCTCACAGGCCTACGAAGAGGCATAACGTCAGGGGGTCATATGGTACAGTTTATCACTAGATACAATCGCTAAAAAGATATCGATGCATAAACATAAAAAGGTAAACATTAGCGCAAAACGATGAAATTTACATATGTACAGTAAGATGTAAAGAAAAACATTTTCGACATCTTCCTTAGGAACGAAGGTAAGGACAGGGTCATAATCGCTTTTCAGGTGAATCCTTATTACCGACTGACCTGTTAATAGTGTGATAAACGTCATACACTGTTTATGAACTTAATGAAACTAATCGTCTCCTCAAGCGCATTCCTTGGGACCAAAACCACTCTCCTCACAGAAACATGACTCGGCATCACTTAATTGCCTCTTTGAGGTCGGTACTTAATTTTTATGTAAATTAGTGGCATTCAAAGCTCGTTTTGCCAGTGCCTTTCGTTGTCTGGGACGACAAAATGGTCTAGACTATGATGCAGCCAACGTTACGTAGACGCAGCGTGCTCGTGGTGCGCGTCAGCCAGCGTTAGCTGAGGTTGGTCATGCCAGGTTCGCCCGGCGCCGCCCAGACGCAAGCTCATTTTGTGTAGGAGCTTGAAGATAAGAAAATGCGCGCTCTCTTCAATGTGCAGGGGAACGCGCCGCCACTAGCGACGAGACGCCGACGATTCGCGTAGGATTCGCTGGCGTGGCGTCGTCGGGCATTCGGGCACGCGGGTCAACGCTACGTCGGACTGTAAAGGACGCCCCACATTGTAGCGTTCTCCCGGCGTCGCTCAACGTCGACGCTGAGGGCGGCGCGCGCAAGAGACGCCAGGCCTCGCGCCACCGCCGGAAGCGGCTCGATGAGCGCAGACCAATCGGTGCTGGTCCGTGTGCCGCTCGTGTGGCTGTCTCGGCACGCGTTCATGCGAGGACACTGAGAGACGCAACGCCGGAAAACGCCGGTGAAAACGCTGAATGTGTGGCGGCCTTCAAAGGGCACCCATTCCTAGCGCGAGCGTCGGAGTTGGAGCAATCGAGCGAACGAGCACAGCAATGGATAAGAGAGGGAACGCAGAGCGCAGCGGGGGATAAAAGACGCGAGGAGGAAAGCAGACGAGGCAGGTGCAGCGGAAGCGTGGAGGCGGAAAGTGGAATGGGGTATGGCGAAAGCGTGGTGCGGCTCGTGCAACGACGATGGCTGCGCCATGAAGCCACTGTTGCACGCGTCGTCTGAGAGGTCCGTCTGCGGTCCCAGCTGTGAATCGCGCCCGTAGGTGACCTACGTGCTGCTTCTCGCGATCTCCAGATTGGAGACGCAGTCGAGCCATCCTTCGCTCCGCTAGCAACGTGTCGTACGAGGTAGGTTGTCCGTGCCAGCCAATGTATCGCGCAATGAAAACACCTAGAGAGGTGCGGTGAAATTTTGCAATAAGGTGTTTCGTAATCGCCGGGGAATTATTTAAATATCGTGAGCATTCCGCCGAACTACGAAGCTTTGTTTCTGAGAAACATGTGTGGATTTCTTTTGTGGGTGCGTGGTACGTACGGGCAGGTGTCAATTTTTCCGATCATGAAGGTTCCTCCACCTTGCGAGATTCTGCAGAACTTATTTGCCATATTAACACGACAGCGTTAAAGAGCCCGTGTCACAGAAAATCCGGCGTCGGCGTTGGACGTCGCTTACACAAAAATAATTCCGAACGAAATTCTGAACCACGCATACCCAACCACTTCCCTACCACCAATGTTGCCCATACCTTGCCTTTTATTATTTACGAAGTTACTCCTGGGAATTTTGAGAATGGCAGCCCACAAACTAATGTAATGCAAAAAAAAAAAAAAACACCGACAGGGCATATATTTTATGTTAGCTCTTCTCAGGCTGAAATATTGAAAGTGCAAAACAATAACACGACATCTACCCACACAAGAGGCCGCGTTTCTACCAGAAAGGTCGCCTTCGTGCATAGCGTTCGCAGCGAGCGTTTCCCGGTAAACGTTACGGTTACATAAGCTGCAGGTGCCGTAAAAGCATGAAAAGCAATAAGGGGCCCTTGAACGCTATCACGCTTCACTCGTAGAGGCGAAGCTCAAGTGTCCTCCAAATTTTTTATTGCTTGTTTCCGTGCTTCGAGTCGTCGATTCGGTCGCCCTCCTTGTTAATTCATATGGTAGAGCGACGAATCTTTCTTTAAATATGAAGCCTTGTTTACCTGTGTGTGTTTTCTTTTTGGCTTCATGTTGCACAAGGGTAGGTGACATTTTTTTCATTTCATGAACCTTCCTCCATCTTGTGCAGTTCTGGAGAACAAATTTGCCACATTCATTGTCCCTGTGCTTCGGGACAATGTTCGTCCTTGTTTGGCTATGCTCCCCGTGGTGGTTGCCTAGGGGGCTTACCAAGTGTATCACGCCTGGGCAGTTACAGTGAAGAATGCGGGCGGCAAGAAGATGCTCGCTGTTGGCGATATAGCAGTCAAGAATCGCCGTTTCATGGTACTCAACCCCTGTCACGAGGATACGCGAGTGAACATTCATTCGCTGCTGCACAGCGTCCATCACGACGTCATAGCAGTTGCGTTGGCCCCCTAGTGCCAGGTGAATACAAGCGGTGGCGAGTACAAGGCTTATGGACAAGGGTTTGCAACACGTACGGTGAGCCTCAAGCTTAAACCGGACATGACGGTGGACGACCTCCCACATGAACTACGGATTGCCGGAGACGTCACCCTTGTTGTCGTGCCGGGGAGGGCACCGATATGTCTACGTTGCCACAGAGCAGGTGTCATCCGGGGAGAACGCCGTGTTCTAAGTTGCGCTGTGTGTCGGCGCTTTGGACACGACGAGAGTGGATACTCGAGGACATGTGCAAGCGTCGCAGGGCCTGTGGAGAGCGAGGACGTATCCGAGCACCTCATGGACGAAGTGGAGGCCGAGGAGGTTCCTAGCGGACGACGGGATGAACCAGCGCCCACACTGGCGCCCCGTCCGCTGCGCCCAGCATGCATTGCGCCAGCCGGCAACTAAGGCACGAAAGGCGCTCTTCCTGAAACGCGAGCTTCGGCATCTGACACCGACGTTGAAGACATTGAGAAGCCTGAGAAAAAAAAAATGAAGTGGCACCGCTTAAAGAGGAGGAAAGCCTGGAGACCGACAAGTCGTCTAGCAGCACTAAGAGGACACGGGAGGAGACGCAAGGCCGACAACTGAGGCGACAAAACTGAGGCGACAACAACGAAGACGACGGGAGAGAAGCTAGCAAAGGTGCCCAGCGGGCGCCGCAATTTGTGCAAGCCAAAGCCAAACGTCTCAAGTGAGCGTCGCACTGCCGACGTGCAAACACAACAACAGCAGCAGTAGCAAACACCGCCGCCACTGTCCTCCCGACCGCAGCAACCACAGCCGCGCCTCCCGTCGCCCCCCGCAGCAGCAGCAGCCACTGCCGCCACATCCACAGGGGCAGCAGCAGCGGCAGCGGCGGCGCCACCACTACCGCCGCCATTGACCATCCCTCAGCAGCAACAGCAGCACCCTCCGTAGGCTTGGATCGAAAGAGCATAAGATGCAACATGTATCGATCAAACGT
Source organism: Dermacentor andersoni (assembly GCF_023375885.2). Taxonomy (NCBI): domain Eukaryota; kingdom Metazoa; phylum Arthropoda; class Arachnida; order Ixodida; family Ixodidae; genus Dermacentor; species Dermacentor andersoni. The sequence goes on from NC_092820.1 coordinate 91,811,043, forward strand.
ATGGGACTCAAGTGATGGGCACCTAAAGTGGTGCACGCACTGGCCGCGCTGCTTTACCCTCATGGCTAAGAGACCGGTGGTCTATGAGCCAACGCGAAACCACCACCACGCTGACGATGAATGAGAACCAGCGGTGAGGACCCTGCGGCGCATCTGGCCCTCTTTTTACATAGATGACCATGGATGTTGACGCACAACTACGTGCGACAACAATACACGTGAGAGGCCTTTCTGCTAGGCGGCGTCAGTACCAACTGAGCCGCATAATGTTGGAGCACATCTCAATATGATTGCCATCCAGGCGACGAAAGGTGAAAGTCAGAATCAGACCGACCACGTGGTGATTCCGTTCAAAACTTGGTACCATGTATGCGGTTCTCATGCTGTTCGGTCAGCGGGTTGTGCACTGTTTCTCAGGAATTCCATTCCTAAAGCATAAGAGGCTGAAACTGTGTGTAGTGCAGGCCGGTTCATAGTGTGCAATTTTTTATACCGTAAGAGGCACTGGCGTGTTATCGGTGTGTGCGTGCCCAACAAAGTGTGTGAGCGCAAATATTTTTTTACGAGTACCTTCATTCTTATAATACCCGTGACAGGACTATCTATCTACTTGGCCATTTTAATTGTGTTTGTAAAGCTCAAGACAGAGCGAAAAGATCACCTTAAAGAGATCAGAGCGCCTTATTGTTGAACACAATATTAGAAGGTGGCAATCTCGAAAATGGTGAATTACTATAGAGACAAAATTTACGAAATAATAACGAAATAATATTAATTTACGAAATAATAATAATAATGCTATTCACAGCGTGTTTACAGGAGGTATTGAGAGACGTGGATTGGGATGGATTGGGGATAAGAATTAATGGATAATACCTTAGTAACTTTCGATTCGCTGATCATATTGTCTTTCTTAATAACTGAGCAGACCAATTGAAAAGCATGCTCACTGACTTGGAGAAGCAAAGCAGAAGGGCGGGTCTAAAAATGAATCTGCAGTAAACTAAATAATGTTTAACAGTCTCGGAAGAGAACAGCAGTTTACGATAGGTAGCGAGGCACTGGAAGTGGTAAGGGAATACATCTTAGGGCAGGTAGTGACCGCGGAGCCGGATCATGAGACTGCAATAATCAGAAGAATAAGAATGGGCTGGGGTGCGTTTGGCACGCATTCTCAGATCATGAACTGCAGGTTGCCATTATCCCTCAACAGAAAAGTGCATAACAGCTGTGTCTTACCAGTACTCACGTACGGGGCAGAAACCTGGAGGCTTACGAAGAGGGTTCTGCTTAAATTGAGGTCGACGCAATGAGCCATGGAAAGAAGAATGATGGGTGTAACGTTAAGAGGTAAGAAAAGAGAAGATTGGGCGAGAGAACAAACGCAAGTTAATGACATCTGATTTGAAATCAAGAAAAAGAAATGGGCATAGGCAGGACATGTAATCAGGAGAGAAGATAACCTATGTTCATTGAGGGTTATGGGCTGGATTCCAAGGGAAGGGAAGCGTAGCAGGGGCGGCAGAAAGTTAGGTGGGCAGATGAGATTAAGTATTTTGCATGGACAACATAGCCACAATTAGCATAGGACCGGGGTATTTGGAGAAGTATTGGAGACGCCTTTGCCCTGCAGTGGGCGTAACCAGGCTGATGATGATGACGACGCAATACTAATGGCGAAGGCCGAAGACCGTATAAAATTGTTATCTGTCAAATAATATAGACCCACCACTCTCTCCAATGTCGATTATAAAGTCTTCATGAAGGTACTCGCTAAAAGACTTAAAACTGTGATAAAACGCTGATCGGACCACATCAAACTTGCGTAGTAAAGGGTCGTACTATAAACACCAATGTCCATATAGCCAGTATCATATTGGATTGTTGTGGCGTGTTGGACGATCGCGTTGCGATGCCTCAATTAGATGTGACAGAAACTTTCGACCGTGTGAACCATGAAATTATTTTTATGATATTTGAATGAGTAATATAAGGTCTAATATTTTGGAAGTGATTAAGATGTGTTATAGAAATTGCTTTAGCGGTGTGGTTCTTACCGGGCATGTTACTGAAAGCTTTCAGTTAGGAATGGTGTGCGACAAGGGTGTCCACGTCCAGCCTTATTATTTGCGTTATATATGGAACCACTTTCTATAAAACTTACGAATGATGTAAACGTACGATATTTTAAGCTAATGGGAATTAAGGTAATAATCTTATCATATGCCAATGACGCAGCCCTCTTTCGCTGTCGCTCGGCAAGCATACACTATCAAACACATTAATTATTGGGATCATTAAAAATTCTGGCCGTCGAATGAGATCTCTCTTCTAATATATATCTAAACTCTTTGACAATTTAGTCTACTACCACTGCTACCTTCACCAGAAATGCTCATAATCATTATCTTATCTACGCCAAATCATCCAGGCCGATATTCATGCCTTCATAAGCTGATTTTTTCACTCCCGATTCTCTGCGGGAAAGAGGCGTTCATATGATGACCATACCATCTACTTATTTTCCGTTTTTCTTATCAATGATAAGGGAAGAACTTCACACTAAAGCAAATTGAGCTTGAGCAAGTTCTATGTTTGGAACTGTTGAATCTATTTCCCTTTGGCATCTTCGGCACACCTGATTAGCTAAGTTCGTAGAAAAACTGCAGGAGAAAGGTGGTGGCGTCGAATGAGACTAGTACCTTAGCGGACCTTTTCACGGTCACTGGAGGAACAACTGCTTGTGGTGTTGGCTTCTGCAGGAAACTGCTATGGCCGCGGTATTTTTGTTGAGGGCCATTGCCCTATCTAAGAAGCCTTGTCTCCACAGGCTGCATAAAAAAGGATAATTGACTGAGGGAAGTCTTCTTTAAAGAATCCATTTATGTTATATTCGTAGCTTCGCGACGCAAAATTACCGCTTGACTGGCCGCTCAAGCACTTAATTTACGTCTATTCGCGAGCTTCTTTGTTGCAAAAACACTTTTATGTAGCCCACAATGAACAACAGAAAGCTGTATCGGGAGGTTTTCTTGTTGCTCTGCAATTTTCTCATTGACACTTTTAATCTAATTATTATATTTGAGATGTTTCTTCATTAAGGCTAATTATGTAGTTAGACAGAATGCAAAAAAAATAATAATGCGCGTATCTCCAAGCAACGTCAAAGAACATTACCTTGGTTCTGTGTAGCTAACTGGCATTTTCATATTTTAAAACCTTGGTACATGATAGTTGTGACACCCTGTAAATAAAAAAAAACAGTATTATAATTTTCATAACCATAGAGTGCGTCAGTTTGCTGGCCATGGCTGCTCTATGTGATCCTTTCAGTAAGGTGCAAGCAGTTTTGAAGCTAAATTGTTTTGTAGCAAGGGCGTGCAATCTAGAAAACCTTGCAAAAAGGTCAAGTTGTGTTCACCCTTCAGATGTTTAACTAAGAATCTGTAAAAAAAGAAAGAAAACAGCACAGAACACCTAATAAACAATGCAAAATTTGAAAATCTCAACTGAACAAAAACGACTTTTTGAAAATGCAGCAACAAGTCACCAGTTTATGTGCAGTACACGCTTGCTACGTAATCCAAGTGATGAAGTTGTTGCCGCAGTGCTTGGGGACCATATGGACGCAACAATCAACAACTTTCAGCATCTTATTAAAACCACTAAATGAATTGGGCTTTGTAGATTCCCAGTCTGAAATTCCAGACAACCTGTTCTGGCGTTTAATGTGTGGAGCTCATTGTGTATTCTCAAAAGCTGGCTCTCAGGAAGCAAGCTCGCAGACACAATTTCTCTATAGGCAACATCAGCTTGAGGATCGAGATAGGGTTTACCTGCATTTAAAGTGGATAATACATGACGAACATCATGGAACACTCTTACGTGTTAACCAGTGGTCTCACTCATGCAGCCATGAAGTTATGTGATGCAAACACATGTTATTGAAGGTGGGTTCGTGAAATGTTTCATGTATCCAATGCTTCTCGAGTTCTGAAAGCTTTCTCCACTGCATAAATAAGCGACGAGAATAAAAAGAGAACTTCAACATGCTAACAATACGTTGACCATTTGCAAGCAACCAGCCGACTTCTTGACTGCTAGCTTGCCTCGTGGAAATATACTATGCAACAGTACTTGCTTTACCAAGTACCGGCGACTTTAAAATGCAACGCGTTCGGAGCCCTTGTCCTCTGTTTTTCTGTTTCGGGAACAGTTGACCATGTATTCAGTTGGCGTCGAGGAAGGAGCACTAAACATTGTGCACCACTGATATCTAATATGTTTTTCTGGATGCCGCTCGCTGCGATGGATCCATGCGAAGCCAGTGGAAATGTAATGTCATGCAGCAGCTTGTCCTGGAAGCAGGGCACATGGTGCACTAACTAGTCCGCCTGATCAGATAGTATTGCTGCCGTGAAATTTTTCCTCGTGGTTTTTCACTTAGGATATGTCTCTGCATGTCTGGTGAGCACTTTTACGACAATCTAAGCCCACATACGATAGTGTTTTCTTGCATAAAGTGTTTTCTAATTTACCAGTGTTGCCAGTGCGCGCCACTTATGTAACGACGCTGTGGGCGCTGCAATGAAAAAATTCTGGACATCTTTCCGAGACACTGCTCTGGCCTGCTCGGGTAGTTTAGGCAGGCAGGTATTTTAGGGGAAGAAATGCCACACACCCGTGCAGACGAAGTGCGGCTGCAAAGTCGTGAAGTGCCAACTTTCGGGACAAGGTTGCCTTCAGTCGAGGGCGCTCGATGTGCTGTGCACCCCCTGTAGTAGAGAACAGTGGTGTGGACCCTTTTATGCTGGCTTTAATTTCTGGTCGGAACCTTGGCAACAGCTCACACCGCATTAATCGAATCTGCAACGCGTGGAGAGAAAGTCAAATCACTCTGCGTTGATTCAATGGCTTTTTTCTAAGCGAACTGCCTACACATTCTATCAAATCCTTAAAAAATACTATTGGCACATTTTGACGAGTGTTGCTAGGCGTGTGAAGCATGTTACCAGCCCTCTCACAGAATTCAATAATAGAAACATACACTGGAAAGCTACACTACAATTTAAATTTACGTGAGACTGTATGATCACACAGTATGGGTAGTGTATGCTCTAGCCCTGTGTCTAGTAAAAGTTGATTGTAAAGTTGCTAAGATGCCATTTCTACTTAATCTGAGCCATCAAACTGCACAATGTTCGAAGTTTACACATTATTGGCTTTTGATTGCCTATGTAAGTCATTTCCTCTACACATGCAGTAATCCCGCTGCAATAAGAAAAATGAGTTAGAAAAAGAAATTCCATGATAAGCTTACACATTTTCTGAGGACATGAGCAATGGGCAATAGCACATGGTTGAAGCTACATACATGTTCAGATTTCACTTAGCTTCATGGTTCAGCATGTAATAAAGTGGTACGCTGTGCACCTCTGCCTGACCAATGCAATTTGTCTACTTGAGACTACACTGAGGCTCCTGCTTGGTGCTGTTCGGCAGTTTGGATTTGATTTTATGCAAAATGGAACCTGGGGTACTGGTCCTTTGCACATAAATATTGTGATTGCAAAAATAACACAAGGGTAGGACTATGGGTCTCTCCTAAAAAGAACGTGTATAACACCATTATAATGGGATTTGATGCCACAATGAAACAGCACGCAACTCATAGAGGTGTTGCGCTTCCATGCCAACAAGGGTATTGGACAGGCAATAGTTCAGAAGTACCCACGGCACAATAAAGCAAGACAAAGCCGTGTTTTCTCGTCTGTTTGAACACGGCCCCAAATGCAGTAGCGATTCCAATATTGCTCCACAGTGGTTTATCTAGCCGCAGTTTGAAGCTCTTGTAGATATATAGAGAGAAAACTGCTTTACAGTCTTGTCGCGAACAAGGATATAACGTGAAGTGCATTATGAGGTCTGAAACTATTGAAAAGAAATGTTGCATTATATTCATGCAAATTGGTAAGCGGCATGACGTATATCACACGATTTTCATGACACACCAGTGTGAAGGGTTTTACAGAGAAAGCCAAATACATATAGTGCAAATATCACACTATATGGTGTGCATAAAGTGATATCTCACAATATGTTGCAACATTAAGGCATGACTTTAATGTTACAGCAAAAGTTGACATTATAAATCACAGCCCTGTAAATTTTAGCATGCACGGCACCACTTGGTTAAACAATAGCGATGTAATGTCTATGTATACAAGTATTAGCCACGCATTTCACCATTGTCCAAAAGAAATACCTTTTTCCATCTATGTCTGCATCAAACAAAAGTAGAAATGATAAATTTTATATGGTCACCCTAGCAGGAACACCTCATTTGTACTCCATAGCATATAGACCTCTGTTTATGCCAGCCTTCTACAATGCTCAACCTTTCTGCATGCTTTACAGATAAATTATAGTGGTATCAGGAGTGCAGCGTTCTAGAACGTCTACAAATGTCCTATTTCATGTGTAACAGCTTAATTGATTTGACTGCACAACTTAGCATGCGCAAATTAAAATTACTTCTCCCTGTTTAGCATTTTTTCCTGCTGGACCACAATCGGAAGGCATCAATATATGAACATATTAACTCAGAGAACCCAATTTGCCTTATATAATAACACCTTCACATACTGACACACCTGCACTCTGTCATGTGTGTTCCAATAATGAAGGGTGCTTGCCCACCAGCGCGACAATATCACTAACAGTTATATACCTACACAGCTAAGTAGATGGTCATGATTCAGGTAGCAAAATGTTGAGAAGAAAAAGATCCTCTCACTTTGAGAGCAACAATACTGCAATAAATTGAGAGATGGACCCATTGCAGACACCAGACCCCATCTCAGCTCCAGCAGGACAAGAGAAGGTAGTCTTTCAGTAAAAGAAAATGATTGATTAGTAATGATAGGTTACCTTGTTCCTGCTGAGTATCAATACAATCTGATTTCCTTATATATCTACCCTCCGATTTAGTAATACAACTGAATTATTCGTAAAATACAGTCGATGACGTTTGCATCCACTTCTCTTATATGTCCAAATTTTTTGCAACTGATACAACATCTACAGCTGGACTACTGACACGAATGCCTTGACTGTCCAGAGATCATTCGAACCAAGACGTATTGCTGCACCCCAAGCAGTTGAAACAAGAAAACAAACAGCAGAGCGCCAGAGCGAAGACCTTTTTTTTGGTGAATACAATAAAAACGTGCATGCAAGTAAGAAAATAACGACCAGACATAGTGGGCCACTGCTATTATATCGAACGTTTAGTTCCGTATTCTAACAGAAGTTCTTGCGTATTGGATACAGTATACTCTCAAGCCGGTACAAGCGTCAATACAAGTGCGCCACTGAATGCAGTTTTATTCTACGCTTTTAACGCCAGTGAACAAGAGGTTAGAAGTGTCACACGGAAAACTGCGATCGCGATCGAAATACCATTGAAATCGATCTGAAAAGAAAAGGGGTCAATTTCCTCATTCATGCGTTATGTTTGCCCTGAGACGCTGCTTAGTGGCCGTTTGAAAGAATATTTCTGTTCGCGACGCCGGCTTACTACACATCATTTTAACAGCTGCGTTATGCAAACCAAATAAAACTAAAATGGACTTGCCTCCTGAGCAAGTTACGAGCGCGCGTAGACTGTTGAGCATCCGTTGAAAGCAGGCTATCGCGTGTTCAAGCGCATAAATTGTACCCAAGACAGGTTAACTTCTTCGATGCGTGCAGTTTTGCAGACGAAGTGAAAGACATTCAGCGCAAATATCCCCGCGCTATGACGGCGCATGACGAGCACACAAGCGTACACCACACAGCGACAAATTGTGCCAGAAGTGCCAATTCGAATATCCCGAGACTTAAGCAGAGTAAGCATCGATCGCTTCGGTTCTTCGCTCCCGATGCGTCACTCTCTTACTTGGGGCCTTGCTCCACTCTTGAATGCAAATCGCGACATATTTACGGTAAAGTAACTATTTTTGCAACATGAAACAATAAATTCCGGCTTGCTACGCACGCGCAGCTTTGTCTACCGCTCCTTCGATTGGAAGCGCAGCGCGCGCTGCCCCCCTGGTGCCGCACTCTGTGAGCGCGTAGAACAAAACAGAATCGGTTTCATTTTCGCATTTGTGCTCTAGTTGCTGGAACAGCAAAATAATTGCTTGAAATATAATTGAATTCTGGAAGAGGAGAACGTTTTTTCTCCCACAAGGTAGTGTATTTTATACAAAGAGATAAAGAACGCAAGAAGAGGAAAGGCAGAGAGGTCCAGTAGACGGTTCGCTACCGGAGATAGCACACCCCAGGGTTGCAATGCAGTGCAAAGCAGTGCACTACGGTGCGCCAATAAGCTCTAGTATAGTGCTAATTTGGGCTGGTTGGTGCATGTAATGAACTGGTAAATAATGAGTTATCTCATATAATTTGCCCGTGGATAAAGCACATGGAACAGATGGTGTTGAACGCTGGGTCAAAAAGAAATCAAGCTTGGATCATTACGCCAACTCTGCACTAGGCGTTCTTTCTTTCCTTTTTCTTTTTTTTTTCTTTTTGACAGTACACATAGCACTAGCGCATTACGAGGTCCTTAATCTTCAGTCAGTTTCCCGTAGCTTTCGCACATGTCGATGCTTGTTCGCCATCTTTATTCTGCCGTACAAGAACGTGCGCGCTCACCCGTCTTGTTTCAAGATGAAGCGCGAAATGTTTCGATCCCATATTACCGCAACAATTGACAACACATGAACAGTGAAGATTCTGCGTAATCGGTGTGTGTGAATGAATGGACAGGTATTGACAGAGACGAGATATTTTGGAATTACCATGGGAATGAGTTAAACCAACTATGTTGAAGTTCAGCGAAGCCCTTTCACTCTTAGGTTAATTGCTTCCCGCATTCGAAAATTTCATCCAGCCATTGCACATGGATCTATAGGCCACCAGTTCCCTTCGAATCCATTGTTAACATCAAATGTAACGCAGGTACATTTGATATATAACTCCCTGCGTTTCGTTACTGACTAATAGATGCTCACAATTTTCGACATAGAAAACGAATGTTATTACCAGTGCACCAGCATCTGAGTGCCGCAAGTTTGTTTGCACTGACACGTAAGCCCACGGCTCCTCGTTCATTCAAACATATATGCTGTATTAATAACTACAAAGCGCTTAATTTGAGAATATTTCAAACACACGCATACATTTGCGCATACGATCAGAGTTACAAGGCCAGTTTGAACGGCAAAGTGCAACTGGCATAGAGGATGCGTATATATATATTTATACGAATGTTATCGTAGCTTTTGGTCGAAGGCTATAGCTCTAATATTTTGTCCGTATCTTCATAACACGTACCGTTTGCATGTTCAATAAAATATTGTCAGATGAAGCTTTGTGAGTACAAGCGCTCATTCAGACAGCGTGTACAGTTTTCCTCGCAAAAATACAAATGTTCGTCTAACAAAAATACGGAATTCTGTCTGTTTCGTGCAAAACACTGTAGCCACTGTATTATTACAGTGAAATGTAAGTCAAAATTAAAACGAGGAGCGCTTCCGTTTATTAATGGAAGCTTTCGCCGTATTGTTAAAATACGACATACTTTCCGAATTTTTACCTGGCGTTCCCTTTGTAATGACGGAAATCCTCCGTTTAACGACGGAAAATAATTGCAGTGCAGTGTGGAACATTGTGGAAAATAAATATAACAAGAGTATGTGAGTTTTAGTGATCTAACTTTTTGTTGTCTTATCTCAATTGGCTCACTGTATTCGTTACGTTTTTTGGTTTAATATAGTATAAAGAACAATGTGTTGTAAGAATCAAAAATTGATTTTCCGACTAAACTGGAAAATATGTGTATAGATGAAAGTAAGTTTATCTTTTCCTTCAAAGAAATCTTCTGTTATAAAGTTATTATTCGTTTCATTTATCCCTTATTTCTATCAATGGTGTTTTCCGTCGCTTTGAAAAAAAAAAATATCGCAAGGTGTCCTGACTTGTCAGAGTAGCTTTGCGTCTTTTGCAACGGCACGTTTACTGCAATATGAAGGTGTCGAATGCTGCGATGCCTCTGTAACATATCAACCAGCGTCAGAGCTTACACCTAGTGAACAGGCAACCGTACACAGGATACCCTCCGCTACGTGACAGATGGTGGTTAAATGAAAAACTGCTGGAGTGTAGGGAGTGCCCATCAAACCACGTCGCCATCTTGCGAGGGGCAAAATAATGCCAGTCGACGCAGCTTGTGTATTTGGGTTCGTCGTATCTTGCCGTGCGGGGTGCTATGCGGATCCCAAAATGTGCTCGCATGCTGGGGTGTGTTAAATAATGTTGTCGTACAAGCAGTTGACATGTTAGCGTCATCTTTCTCATTTAAATAGGGATTCAGAGTAGCATTGCCTCGCTCGAGAATAAAGGAAAGCTTTATTTTTAAGGCAACGAGGAAACGGCTACCACAAAAGTTCCGAGGCCCTCGATGCAATGAGGATGCTGAAGCTGCGGCAAGACTTGATGGTAGTGGAGATGATAATGCATTCTTAAGTTTATTGCATGTATACTGCTACTTCGTGCGCTACATTTTCTTCTGGCAGTTTTCATTCTGAATCAATTTCTACATCGCATTAAATAAGGTGAATAAACGCTAATTATTGCCCGATTGTTTTTCTTATTTTGCTGTAGCTGCATATTGATGTCCGTGAAATTAAAAAAAAAAAAAAAAACGCCCCAGTACTTGGATGACCGCGATCGGTAGACCTCCAGTATGGTTCGCCTCTCGCCTCATAGCCTACAGTGTTGCATTAGAGCTGTAAGATACGTTAAACATTTGAAACCCACTGGAAACGTCGGCGAACAGAGCTGCGAAGTTCTTGGCAGGCCACTTTTTGCGAGGTAACCGCCTCCGGCTTCAGCCGAGCCCAGCAGTTTTTCTTTAACCTCCTTGGGCAGATCCAAAGGGTGGCTCTACAACTATACGTATATAACCATGCTTGGAATGCCATGCCTTGCCCGTTAGACTGATGCATTTTCTATTGAAATTGGGACTCAGTGGCTTACCCATAGATTTTTCTGCCTACGTTAACGTGACTGATTAAGCTGTCCACGAAAGGTAATAGCAGATAGCGGGACAACAAACAAATCTCATTTCATTCAATTTAATTTTCATTTTAATTTAGGCTAATCAATCTGTGGCAACAAAAAGGAATTGTTCTGTAGCACAAATAGAAATTTTTTTTTTGAATCAGTGTTTCCGTATTACAACATTTCTGTATTATGTTTTCTTGGATTTTTCCTTGTTTCAGTAGAAGTTTTCAGTGCGTGTTGCTGGTTACTGTGACGTGTCCTTCATTATTATTTTTTCTGTGCCAGCGACTCGAGCGTCACGCAGCAGGAACCAGGGACGGCCCAGAGGGAAGGAGATGCCAATGTGGCCGCACGGAGCAACGCGGGTAGTTTCATGACCGCCTGGTGCCTCGGATGCCTCTGCTGTTGCTGTTGCCTGTTCGTCGTTCTTCCTATTCTCTACTTCGTTTCACTGTCCCTGTCAGTAAGCAGTCGCTTCTGGGAATTGATGACACCGGAGGAGTACGAGTTCGCCGAGTGGGCGACAGTGTCCGACGTCCACGAGTGCTCGTCTGTCGTCAGGTGCGTTCTCAGAGTCTGGAGTGTCTGTGACAGAGAACAAAGCTGGTAAACTCTTGGGCAGGTTTCGATGCTCGTGAGGAGGAAGCATACGTCGGGGAGCAGATCATCTGTAATATACATGAACTCGCAAATCATCTTATCACGGATACCGGTGCACCGATATTCTTGAATTTTGTTGGATTTGAATGGCAAATAAAAAATACCATAAATAGATTGAGTGGATTTTCAATTTAGGCCAGCAACGTTACAAAAACATTCTCTGAAGCGCAATTTTTCAGAAAAAAAACAACAACAATCAAGTATTACGTCTAAAACTCTGAAACTCCGCAATGAAAAAAGATTTAGCAATTGTCTAATCTGTGCACAATAATTCTAAAAGGAAATAAAATTTATTTATGCGCACCACATTGACTTATAGCAAGATGCTATATCAGGACTTCCTCTGAACCGTCGCAAACAGTGTAAAATCTTTACTTGACCTTTAAATACATAAAAATGTGTCTGGTTGAGGTGCGCTAGCAGGTGCTGTTTACTGTATTGTGATACCTCCTTTTGGTGCAGAAGTAAGGCATCAGAAACATGGTGTTTATTTATTGTTCAGCGATAGTGACCGGCCGTGACAGTGAGTCGGTTCTCACTTTCTTTCTTTCTCTCCCATTTCCTATCTCTTTACCTGCCGGCCTCTTTCTCCCCAGTGATGGCTAAAATTCTAGATTTCCTTATCTGGTTAACCTTGTTTGCTTTGCCCTTTCTACTTTCTTTCTCTGTCTACGTTCATGAAACCAACCAAACAGAGGCAATTTAAAATAAACATAACCTAAAGAAAATTCTGGTTTCTGGCATTTCATGAATTAACTTCTCTCACGTGAAATAAGTTTCACTAAAATATTTCCAGTGAATGAATTATGAAAACATTTCTGCACTTTGCATGAATTAAAATAGGAAAAATGCATTTTATCCCGGGAAGTGGTTCTTTATGAATATCGTTCTTTTTCTTGCAAACTCTGTGAAGAAGACAACTTCGCCTTGACAGCATTGCAATCAAGAACAATGCTGCGTACTTTGCTGAGTCAAAGAAGGCCGAGGGTAGAAGTTTTGCACCAAACCTCGGAAGAATGTTGCCTAGTGCGGAATACCTAATGCGCAAGCTTTCTATCACACATAAAGTATAGGTCGTCTTTTGTTTCTCCTAGATTGGAATGTGCAAATTCTTAAAATATAGGGTTATTTCATGCCTTTCATAGCCATTAACTTTGTTCAGCTCCATAAAGACGCTTCCTTGCGGATGAAACAAGTTTGAGCTTGAATCTGTCTTCTATACCGTGAAAGTATACTGCTTTCTCTGCTGCACATTATTGGAACAGGAGGGCTACACATAGCGTTACCTCATGACGCTACCTAAATTGTGGATAATGGGCTATTAGTGTATCGTTGTCTCCTTCAACGGTAAGGAATGCCTTACCATCGTACTTCAGCAGCAAAGCAAAAGCAAAGAAACGTACGCCCAGTAACTGCCGTTTTAGCCGATGGTTGGCCGCCATGTCTTGGGAAATTGTACATCCAGGGAAAGCCAGCCTCGACGTTTAAAAAAAAAATAAATATTGATTGCTGTCGTAGGCTCCGCGGTCGCGAACGTCTCTGCACAGTATTAAACTGATGTACACCACGAAAAGGGGGGAGGGGGTTCAAATTGGAATAGTTTATTGTCTAAGAAAGCGCCTGCGCGCCGTACGAACGATTAAATTCACGTTGCGACCAGGAGCAGCGATGGTAGCTCAGAAATTACATAAAACGCATCGCGGGCATGGCCTCTTTTTAAACGCACCGGGCAGCAACAATGTAGCAACCATGTAATAATTCAGGCTGTTTACCATCAAAACAGAATTAATTCTGAGGTATCTGAAGAATCTGTGCAACATTGCGCATCACTAAATGCATTTTACGAACTATATCAAAGAAAGATGCAATGGACTGCATTGTTTGTGGGCAAGCAGGCATTCCTAGCGGTTCAACCAAACATTCGTTCCTCTAGTTGGTCGTCTTTGGTAATGCGTTACTTCTTATCAAAAAGCACACATTTCCACTAGACTGCTTACGCTTTTGCTTTCGCTTCTGTTGAACACACACAGTGCCTCTTCCTATGCCTAATTCGACGCGAACACTGGGGGCGTTGCAGAAATGACACAAAATGGAAAGCTATCATTCTTGTTGTTAGCCCTTCCGCAATCAGAGCAGTTGCTTGTTTACAAATCTCTTTCTGATGCCCACGTGTATTACTGCCGCTTAGTCTGGGGGTAACCACAGCACGAACGAACCTACTCTTAATATTGAAGGCTGAAACGAAAATTTGCACTTTATTCAATTGAAGTCAATGTTATTGGTAAGTAAATTTGTACAACGAGAGTTGTATACAGGAAGGGGCCCCAAAGTAAGAACTGCAGGAGGCACCCCTAAAGGTCAATTGTAAATCGAGAGAACCTAATAAAACATAGTGCTTGCTGAACCCGTTTCATTCGTGTTCTAAGAGTACAGTATATCAAAACCAAACATTTGCTGCTACAGGTTAGCTATAGAGGGAAAATTTCCTTTTGAATGACATGGCGACTTGAGAACGAAACAATTTTGTCTACAAAACACGAAAGTCAGCATACTAGAAGGTTCCGGTGTTCCTTTGAACTTGCGCTCTCTACTTGTAAGAAAATAGCCTACCTCGTTTGTTGAACGAGTATTATGTATCAGGTTTTCAAATTTATTGCATAGAAATGAAGGACTAAGCTCATCTTTGGATTTTGTAAGGCCTTGCTGTTCGTTGTTATTCTTGTCGCTGCGTTACGGCTACTTTTTCTGGGTACACTGTTTTGTGACCTCTCTTTTTTGACAACAGGTGCTACTTTATGCATGTTTATATTGAATTTCTCCATCTCACTAGTTTCTAGTTTTCCTTCTGGACATCTTAGGAAGTGGATTCTCGTTTATATATGATGTCTATGATTTAATTTAGGCCCTGCGTTATCCTTCTAGCAATTCATGCCTCGATTAATTTTATGCCTGTTTTGTACCTTTGATTCTATGCATGATCGTCGTGTTTTCTTGCTGTGCACTGTTCTTGCTCATGCACCTAACCACGGCTTTGTGTAAACGCCCTCCATTTATTTGGTCTAAATGAAAAACAAATGTTGTCTGATTTGATTTGATACGAGCGCGCGCACGCATTCTGCTAGATAAGTGAACACACTTCTCACCCTCCTAAAAAAAGCTATTCGCATTAAAACAACAACGAAGGTGGTAACTGCGACAAAAGTGAAAGGGCCTGGCGCGCGTTCCAAATAAAGGCGAAGGCAGGTGAGGGCAGCTCGACTGTTCCCACAACTGCCTCGCTGCTATTCTTTGCTTGTACTTCGGCTAGCACCAGAGCATTTCGAAAGCTCCTTGCCGTCCAACGCGCCGCAGTGCAGACATAGATAACGCTGCGAATTTGCTTGGCAGTCGTGACAAGCGCAGAAGAAATGTATCCATGGCCGCGTTACTCTCCGCAGCACCAGGCCTTGCGCCCACTTCGTAAATCACGATGCGTAGCTGCGGACGAAGAATGTCGGGGCGGCCATGGACAGAGAAGACAAGAGCCTCTGCGTGGTCTTTGTATGCAACAAGACATATGCGAAATGGGAAGTCTACCACAGAATCTCGATCGCGGTGAGAAAGCAAGTGTGGCGAAGATAGCGGCACGCTATGTTGAGATCTATCAGTGGAGGACAAAGGTAGAGCTATACCCCTCCCACCTCGAAAAACGTCGACAACGCGGGGTTCCACTACGTTGCCGATAAACGCGGCATTCTAATAGTAGGCGAGATAGCGAAGTCCTGGCGGCAGAACTTCTAGAAGATTTCGACTGGAGAGTTTGCGCTTCCACCATTCCGCCAACATCTCCCGTTGCCGTTGCCGTTCCGTTCACCACCACAGTAGAGGTGGATGCACGAGGCTATGAAGAGTATGAAGCGCGACAAAGCAGTAGGACCCGATCACATCGCGGCGAAGCTCTGGAGGCACAGCGGCTGGAATCCTGTTCCTTGGCACTCCGAGATTTCCAACGGCATTGTCGAAGAGCAAAAAGTGTCTGGCTACTAGCAGCAAAACTTCAGGGTTTCCATCTGGAAGCGGTGATGAGTCGACCAGTACAGCGGCAGGCAGTACAGCCCAATGGACTGACCATATGGTCACACTCGCATGTATGCTTCTATCGTGCGAACGCCAATTAGATCTTGAAGCCAATCGTCGGGTGTGTCGTATTGCGTAGCACGGGTGTGAGAGAGCTCGTGCGTACGTTCCAGATTCCTTTACGTTTAAGACGCAGGACTAAATCAGCAAATGTATTGCATTTGATTACCTGCTTCACGAATGCTTCGCTTCAGATCGATCAAACAGTTACCTTTCAAAGCAAATATTCAAAACAACGACGTATGTTGGATTGCCGGCAGTTGTGCTACCGTGGAACCGTCCCTTAACAGGTGCGCCGTCAACAGCCATGGCCGCAATAATAAGTCGGAAGTGTATTCCTTGAATACACCTTTAAGAGCGATTGGTTGCAATAATGGAACTAGATTCTGGCTTTGTTGTGTCCTTCAAAGCTCCTTAGTTATTTCAGGGGGCTTCCTTCTATGAATCCCTAATTAAGACTCACGTGTGCTAACGATTTTCCGCTCGTTTTCTTGCAGGGATGTCTTCTCGAAGAATGGAAACCTAGGCGACGCCGCTGTCTCCGCACTTCTCTGCATGGGTGTCGCGGCACCGCACCTGATGGGCCTCGGCGGGGGATTCCTTGCGCTCTACTACGACGAGTGAGAGCATAAGCCCCGCTTGCCAAATGACTCGAGCATCTCGCGGAATGCAAAGCCTCGGACGTTGGCTACGAGGTCGTGCGCTGTCTTGACTCGCACTCATAGCAAATTGAAACTTTTATTGGAAAGGATAGCCTTTAGCCTAAGATGGGGGTGACGTATCAGGTGAAACAAAGCATGCCTGCCTCATTAGCTTAGTCAAGCAAGACTTAAATGTTGCGGTGCTGCCTCCTTGCGGTGCCACCCGCTTGTCGTACCAGGCCAACCATAGAGGCCAGTTGTGCTCGTCCCTGAGGCTGCCTGTGGCGGGATAAGACAAGATGACGTGTTTGAAATCGACGTTGATTGCAGCTCAGTTAGGGTATCTCACTTGTGTTACCCTCCACTTGCTCAACAGCTGGTGTAGTGGATGGCCTAGGTCTTGTCTTGTGGTTAAGGACCGTGGTTGCTCTGGGAATCAGAAGAATGCTCGCAATCGACTCCCATAAAAGAGGCATCCTATCATGCTCCAGTGGGGCATTCCGGTGGTCTAATGCAGTGACGGATGACGTGGTGCCATAGCTATGGTCCACCAATAGTTGACTCACGTCAAAACAGTATAGTTACACACAGTAATTACTTGAGAAAACTCTGGGGCAAGTGTCAGCGGGATCTACAAGTGGGCGGATTCAGCCAGCATGGGAACTGAGGTTAGTGCATGAATTTGCCTCAACTTCGCTTCTCTCGTTTGAACGGCATCGCCGCCGTGTAGATTCATTACTCACAACAAAGTACCGTGTTTTAAGTAATAAAATAAAGATTATCTAAGTTCTCCGAGAGCAGGGTTATAGCACAGGAACTCTAGCGCAGAAGCACGATATTGAAACAATCAGGACACGGACGCATGCATTAACAAGCTGCATACAACTACATTAAGAATTTATGCGGGTAAGCCAGTGAGTTGAGATACTTGGCGCCTTTCGATTTGCTGACCTCGACAGGTGGAACTGCTGCAATTTGTAGCGTTTATACGTGTTAGAAGGGGGTTCTGCATTTAGAACAGTCTAAATTGCTTTTAAATTGAGGACAGTGCAGGTACATAAAGCACATTGTACAAAGCGATGGAAGTTGCAAGCACGAATATCAGACAAACTACTATGTACTATGTACTAATCTATGTACTAATCTATCTATGTACTCTCATAGTGGCAGCACGATGGCAGCACCAGATTCTATGAAAACTCGATAGGAAACTCTGTGTTATACAATAACATTTCCTCGCAGTCTTAGGTTCACTCCAAGCACATTAAGGCCGGCGGAGTCTTAGGTTCCTGTGTGCCACCGTTTTAGCCTCTTCCCTTAAACACTTTAAAAAGTACGACGTTGAGATGAAACTGCGCTTGGTCATTGTGGGCATAGGGGGAAATAAGGCTGCGACAGTCATTTCTCGACGTGGCTTAAAGCACTGATTTCGGCACAAATAATACACTTTTATGATGAAACCTTCGTATGAAGTATGTTTTACTTTAATACAGCCATTGGTATTCTTTACAAAGAAGAAACACATACAAAGAAATGTACGAAGTTCGGACGACTAAAACTGACCCAAAGTTACGCCAACCAGGCATATTGTCTTTCTGGAATATATAGTGGTAACGCTTGATGATATTGTGCAAGACAGCATGGTTTAACAGTTAACAAATGATTTTATACAATAAGAAGAAAAAAGTGACATATGACACGCTATTTCAATATTGTGAGAACCATTCTGACAGAGGAAACTCTGCTGGCCAGAATGTTCTGCATGGTCTCTTCGCTTTAAAAGCGCCTGAAGCCAGCCACGCCATACTGTGGTAGACCGTGTGACACATCTCCTGTACTTTTGGCCATTACCCTTTCGGCTATCTGCTGAACTTCAGTGAGGCAGCGTCCATCATTGTGTAAGGTTTCTACTAAAATATTTTCCGGAAGCCGAACCAAATTTCAGCGCTCCCTTTAGATGATATGCGTATCTACTTTATTTTGTCGTAACTTCATTGCTGTGTTATAGCAGAATTTTGGTCATAATTAAAACATTGCTAGAAAGCAGTACCAAAGTTGCGAATAAGTGCCGTAAGTACTCATAGCAATATAAAGGCATACCCTCTGGACGTTGCTAACTGAAAGTTGTTGAAATTCGGGAAGCGTCCTGAAATATATTTCTTTAGCTTGTGCATTGTTATAAAATAGACAGATGGCCGCCGGCGCAATGCCCCAATTACCCCTCACGACCAAATTCGAAGATAAAGTGATTTTGGCCCAGATGGGACGCAGCGAATGCACGGGCGAAGTGCCTTCCCTCCTGTCCCCTCTGTGCCCTGCTGCCAAAGACAAAGGATAAGAAAAGAAAATAGGAGCCAGCATGACGTAAGGCCTCTAGCCTCGCCAGGGAAAACATCTGACGCCACCTACCGTTTTTTTCGGGGACTTTCTGCGCGTTGACCGTTGGCAAATAGGACCCACATGATTGACTGACCGTTAAAGCTTTTGTATTTGTCGTAGATGTCAAGCGCTTGTCGGAATTAACCTTAGCCCTATATTTTCTACTGCACTATCCCCAATACGCTCGCTGCGCTCGACAGCTATGAGTTACCGCTTGCCAGTACCTGTGGGAAGGTCTATCTTACATGATACTTTTTAGCGTCTATTTATTATTTCATTCAAGTCTTCTAGCAGTGCTTTATGCCATTCTTTTTCCTTCATGCACGGCATGTAGTTCTGTTATGTTGCGACCAACTAGCTCGAGTCGAGAAGAAGGGGAACAACGGGCGCATTTTGCTGCTACGTACGACCATTCGAAGGTAACTCATAATGAAGCGATGGAAAATTTAGGGAAATTTATAAGTCGCTTTTTAAATGAAGTCTGCGAATTATAAGCGAAATGAAAGCGCATAAATAAACGACTTGCGTTTGGTAGGATTGAAAGCCACAACGTCGGGATTAGAAGGTCCTTGCGCTACCAATCGGGCTGCGGCGGCGGCTGTTCTCTCGTGCACATTATTGGGCATTTTGGAAAGAGAAGTGTAGCCTTGTGGGCTACAAGCTTCCTTGTATCTACTAACGGAGCCGCCGAGTGCATCTGAAAGGATAACTTATCGTCCAAGCGCGTGTTGATGTTTGCATAACTTCGCCTCTAGTTCGATTCGAAGCTGGAAGGTGAAGGGACGAGAAAGGTAAATATATGAATTTATATTCCTGAGACCAAATATTGGGCAACTTACCATTTGCGTTTAGTCTTCTTTATTTATACAAATTGACTATGAGCTACAACCAAAGCCGTAGGTTCGTGCCTTGTGCACATCCGAGCAATAATATTATATTTCGCCTACGGAATCCCATGTGCACAGTAGACCGATTTCAACAATGCAAACAAGTCAACATTTGTGAACAATATTTAGCCCAATTTTAAAATTATTTTAAGCCATCTGACCTCGCGAAAGATTTGTGTTGAAAAAAAGAGTGCCTGTTAAAGAGTCTCAATGTGTCGCCTTTTGATTTGTGCCACACGCAGGAAAAGCGATAAAGTCGAAGCTTTGAATGCACTTGGAATATCGCCAGCTGACGTGACCAACGTGGATGAGAACGCAGTCAAGCGAGGTACATTTTTTATTCGCTGATTCATCTTTGAGTTCCTTCAAGTGGCAATGAGCAACACAACGGAAAACTATAGCAGTAACGTGAATAACTGGGCCAGAAACCTAAATAAACTGAAAAAAAAAGTTTGCCACGTAGAAGCCGGAAAGAAAAAAAAATGTCGCAATTTCGCCCGCAAAGCAAAGCATCGATTGCCATAGAAAATTATTAGAGGGATATACAAGTAAAGGTAGTAGTTTTATCGGCCGTATACACTTTTAAACATTCGGTAACTGAACAAATTAACAAGCGTGGTGTCACTTGCGCACAGGTAAACGCGAACCCATCTGACTCCATGACCGTGGACACTCCTGTTTGAGAAAGAGCGGCAGCAGCGGCGAGCGAATTCCCATTCGCGCTGCCTCTTGCTTCGATGTGAACTAAGCGGCGAGAATGGAGCACAGGCTTAGCCCTGAGTACGCGTAGGCTTTGTACCCACTGCAGTTCGTCTTGAACGAGGGGCCCGCGCGGTCGCTCTCTGAAGTGCTATTCGCAACCGCTGCTGGAGCTGAATGCTCGCCATACCCTCTCCTACCCTTGCTCCCTTCCTACTCCTTCTTCGCCCACCCCCTCCCCCTTCGGCTTTGCGTGCGACGGAAACCCGCCCAATTTTTCCCGGCCTTCCTGTCTTGCACGCGCGCGATCGGGAAAACAAGCTTCTCAGTCCAGCCTCGCAAGGTTTCACTCGTGCCTTAAGCATTCGGTGCGCGGGAGTGATCTTACGCTGCTTGCATTTAGTACGGAACATCGAGTCGGCGGTGGCGCTGATGCCAACCACTACGTCGGATGTTTGCCTCGAGTCTTTATATGTTGCAAGATAACGTTACGCAGTCGATAACCACTTCATCGCTACCTGAGCTGCCTTTCATTTGATGGGAAATGCAGTAGACCAGGGCATCGTATGCTTTGACGCTGGCGAAGATATCAACAGCGATCCGCTCGTCTAATTGTCAAATTGTTGGGAAAATATATAATCACATCATAATCGCTTATGTACACTGCAGGAGGAAGACCTATGCCGGCGTTCTCCAGTTACCCCTGTCTAGCGCCTTGCCTAACACTTACCCGATTTTGATGCACGACTTAGGTCTCTGTTGTACGCGGCTACACTTCGTTTATCTTTGAACCCATTGACTATAACACGTCACTGTGTACAGTGCTACACGTTACATGGCTTGCTCACGTAACAGGCTACTCATGTAGTGCTCATGGCCTGTGCATGGCTCTTCCATGTGTGGCGATAGCCTGCGTCTCGAAGAATATTCGGAGCTATACGTATCTGGAAGTGTTCGTACGAGGTCGTACTATAGCCTACAAGTTCTATGAAGTTAAACGCATAAAGCTTAGGAATATGCGAATATTCAAAACTATGAATAAAGAATCCAAACCTGTGCTATGCGACTGCGTCTTCTATTGGAACAGTATCTAGTCATCAACGTGTATATTTTATTGCGATAGAGATTACGTGCACATTCTGTGCGAATTTCCTCCCATCGGCGTCGCCGTGATGTTTCGCCCAAAGTTCAAGGGCGATAACACCGCCGCGGCGCACCGTATTCTCTAGGTGCCGTTGAAAGCACGCGAGCGGAGCCAACTTTCTTGGCTTAATCTGGTGCACGAAACGCCATGGAAAGGAAGGAGGGGGGCAGGGTTCTCCTGCTGCAAGTGCCTATTTCGAGACTGAACGCAAGGGGAACCGACGATCGCGGCTCATTCTTGTGCGCTGATGGGAGGGAAATGGGGAGGAAGCGCGCCGTTTTCCGTCGCGCGCATGGAACCAGGGAGAAGCGAGGCTGGGAGGCAGGGGGGGGGGCGCATTGTACTTCGGCAGTAATGCGGGGCCGCGTATAATCACGTGGGCTTTATCTTTACCGCGATGTACTTTGCGGGCAGTGCCTAGATGGGTCGGCGGCTCGTAGCTTTGCGCTGCTGTTTTTTCTCGCTTCTGAGTTAGTGTGGAAACGATAGACAGCACGAAGGTGACTTCACTCGCTGCTTTTGGCGCGCTTCCTTACGGCAGCGTTTTCAAAGCGAGTGTCCGCAGTCATCGTGTGTGATGTGTTCACGAATGTCTGTTCGTGCTGACCCCATGCTTGGGGTGAGCGCGCAGTTTACTAGTTTACCCCAGTTTACTAGCGAATGTTTCCATGCTTCTAGGGTCGATAGAGCTACTATCCATGCTTCGTGCAGCTGTCAGTTAATTTGATAGCAATCGACGCTTCATTTTTTGGACGAAGCTGTGACTTTTTTCGAATAGATTTTTTTATATATCACTATCGGTAACTGTGCTAAGTCAAATATATAAGAGCAAAAATACAGCACACTAAATAGCCGCGAATAAGCAGGCCTAAAACATCAACTCGGGGAACCACACTTTACTAGCCAAGCCATGATGATTGCCTACGTAGATCATCCTCTAAGATTCAATCATTCTACTCGGTAGAGCCCAATAATAACATAACCTGTAGCTAGATCAGTTGGCACAGTACGAGACAATTTCCTACTACTAGTACTATCCTTATTGCGAGGTGAATTTGCCATCACAATCGATGCTTCGCCTTTCGGGCGAAAGTGGAAATTCTTCGAATTGCTTGTGTATGTATCACTATCGGCAAATGAGCTAAATCCCATATAAAATAAGAAGAAAAAAAGAAGACACTCCATTTCGGCGACTAAGCAGGCACAAAACAAACTCAGGCATAACCACAAACGACGATTATCTACGTAGATCATTCATTCTCTAAGACACGGTCATTCCACTAAGCTGAGCCCATTACTAGTATAACCGCTGGCTATAACCATAACGGGAGTGCGATAGAATTTCGGGGATGCGCAGCACACACCGCCAGTCTCGGCGAGGGATCTCTGCATGTTTGATTTTGTACCGGCAGTGCTGGGAAAATGGACTGCCTTTGTTTACGCGTGGCATACTTGTAAGACCATTAGTCGTCTAAAAAAAGATAATTGCTCTATGACGAGCTTGAACAAGGGGCGTATTCTGTAAGAGTAGAGCTAGTGGACATGTCCATTTTGTCTGCTCTTGAAGTTATGGTTGGCTGGGCTTGGCTGCGCGTCCACAGCAACCAGGCGCCACAGGCAATCAGCACTTCAGCAGCAGACGAAATTTACATGTCCACTAGGTGCATTCTTACACAATGCCTCTCCTGGATTGCAGACGCTATTTATCGCAGCGCCCGGCGAGCTATGTCTACCGGCCCTATCGACAGCTGTCCGGGGAGCCTTCACTTCGTGGCACGCCATGTTTGTCGCTCGGGCATGTTGTACGCTTGCGTAGACAATGTTCGCGTAAAATGAAGCGACACTGTCGCAAAATATTTGTTTTTCTCTTACTGACGACGATGTGAATCCTTACTATCGCACGCGCGCGACGTCGGTTCTAGGCGTAGTACAAGCCGCTCACACGTTCGCGGACTTCTCATGCGCGTCCTGATGCGTTTGCAGCACGATTACGACACAAAGAAGCGGCGCATCACGCATAGTTCACAGCCGCCCATGCCGCTTAGCACGGGCTGAGGCGCAGGCTTCGCGAGCCAGCGGATGATGGCTGTTGGCGTCTATTGGAAAGAAACGAGAGCTGCAGCATTGCCTCCGAGATTGCTTCAGTCACACGAAATGGTCTCGGAAGTCTCGGCAGCAGAAGCTGTCGGAATTAGCGTCACATAACACTGTATATCATACATACTGTCTATCACGACGTGGCCGCAAGTGCTGTAGTTTATGAGAAAATCAATAAATTTAGTATTTTCCCTCTATTTCAAAACAGCGCTCTATTGGCCACTCTTGCACCCCAGCTTTCCTTTGGGCTAAAAAGCTCGGCGGCAAAATTTTTATTCCCTATCCCTTAAACAGGCGCCCAAGGCGCGATGCACGTGCACACTAATTTCTTTTTCCTGGCATTCAGACTGAATGGAAATGTGGCCGCCATGGCAGCAATCGAACGCTTGCACCATGGAGAAAAGTGCAGGGCCGTGGCATCTAGGCCACGACCGGCAACGCTTGCGATCTTACAGATTAACCTCTGTCATTTCCTCAATAAAAGAAAAGCAGTTTTCATTGCAAGGAACACAAGGACATGGTTGCTTTCTCCAAAGTAAACGGAAGTCTTACGGTTCTATTCTCGCTTTCCATAAGTTCCATAAGCATCCGCAACTAACTCGGAAAAAAACCTTCTTCTTTCTCAGTAGTAAAACAACTAAATTGAGCTCATGAACGTTCGTTCGGTGACTGACAAATAAATTTAAACAAGAATGCGTATTCATGAAAGTCAAAGGGAACGAAGACAACGTTGACCTATACACTGTATGTATATATGTACTGGAATTAGCGGAGGGAAGATTATAGATATTGCAATATTACAATGTTGCACAATATTTTAGCAGAATTTGCCTTATTTTATTCGTTCCATGGTCGGAGCTCAAATGTTTTTTGTCAACCGTCTGTATATTTTATTCGTGTGAGCTTTTTCGTTCGCTTTTTTACGCGTTTGTCGTAAGTCAACGTTGTTTTCTTTCACATCTAGTTTGATGACTGGCTGAGACATTTTTCTTTTACCAAAGGGCCTGTCAGGCCACTTGCGGAGTGACGCAGTCTGCAGTAGAGTAACGTCGTTAGATTTGCATCATATTAACGCGGATTACACCAGTGCCAGTAACATTGCAGTTTCTGCAATTATTCCTAAGTGTTCTCATTTGAGACCCTTTGATACCTCTTGTGCATCACTACAGCATCCTGAAGTAACTACATTACCCATTTCGGAACAGGGTTACAAATAGAGATAGCCAGATCTCATTACACCGAATCCGTAAAAAGTGAGCAAAGAAACCTCTCTTCACAATGCATTTTTCAAAAATATTCTTGACATACCAATCGGCAGCAAGAACCGGCTTTGAAAGCAACGCCGTCCGTGATATCTCTGGGTTTCGGGACAACAAATGAATCAGCAGTCATGACACGTTTGCTCATCTTGGTGCGTCGCAGGAGCGAAGGCGTCGATTGTGCCGGGAGCCGTACGAGGATACAAGGAACTTCACGAAAGACTCAAAGGAACCATGAAATGGGAAGATCTCTTCACCCCCGCTATTAAGTTGGCCAAGGAAGGCTTTCCCATCAAGAAGCACTTTGCAAAAGTTCTCGCCAAGCATGCAACTGAAATATCCAATACGGACATCAAGTACGCATCATAGACATTCTCCGCATTTTCCGCATAGTCACCGACTTGTCTCCGTAAATTAGATTCATCGCCCTCATACATTCAGAGCACGTGAATCCAGATACCGCATGTTGGCAATTTCCCCGCTTACGGCGAATAATTATTGGATGGTTGGTTTAGTGCACAGCTTGCTGAGCGAGAAAAAGAAATACCAGACAAAGATGGGACATAGACAATGAGGACGGACAGGCAGAAATTGTACCAGTTGTTTTCTCTCTCTCTGTATTTCTGTCTTTTGCGTGTTTATTTATTATCTTTTCTGGGAGTCTTGTAGCTAGCGGTTACCAAAGGTTTGCGGAAGCCTTTCGTTGAAGTCGGTGTTGTGTTTGTTTCTCTTGTCGTCGTGCTTGTTAATAACGCTGTTGTTTTGCTTTTTTGAAATTATAGCGAAATCATGATGTGGTCAATGCCGTACATTTGGTTGCTCTAGGAAAATCTTCCATGGCGTCAGCAAGGAAGGCGACCAGCTTGTGCAGCTGGATCTGGCAAAACTTTTGGAGGATATTTCGAAGAAAGGTGCTGATCATTTCTACACCGAAGTCGGCGAAGAAATCGTCAATGGCCTGGGAGCAGGTAAAAGTTATTTAGTCTCTGGGTAAACCGCTCTTAGCCCTGGTGACCTAAAAGCACATTCATGATACGCTGCTGTGCGCATTACAGTTTCAGAGGCATCCTAGTGGGAAGCACCCAATTCGACAAAGATACGTCCATCCATCGAAACGTAGGCAAGCCTTTTCTGAGGCACGTTGTGCCTGCTTATGTCACTTCTATGCCCAATCAGTTTAAAAAGAAATCTTTGAGTACTGTTTTCTCAAAAATTCACAGCAGACAGGTTAGTTATTCGAAGACAAACATCAAGGTCATGTCCAACTTTCTTTTCCTGAATTTCGCATAGAATCCTCAGTGCCCAGGTAAGTAAGTGTGATGTTACGCATTTCTAATCTTATCAAAATGTTTACTTCTATGCCCAATTGACATGTAGGAGAGCTTGACAAAAACTGACGGAAACCATCTAAGGTGGTCGCCAGCGTCAGCGACAGCTGTGTTCCGTGACCTGATGGAAATTGCTATGGCATTAGCGAGCCTACATGCGATTGTTATGGGCCATCAGTAAATCGCTAAACATAATGGGCACGCCAGGACACACACGAAGTGGCACACACGCGGCTAAACACAACGGCAAATGATACCATGAAGAAGCATATCTTGTAATTATGGCACCCCAGTTTAAACACCGCAGCAGTCTGTCATGATGACAATGGTATTCTTTTTTGGTATTGTAGAAATGCAATGTGCTTATACGCACCAAGATATTTTTTACTTGAGAAATAACGCGACTTGGCGTTTTTGCTCGCAGTGAAGCTAACCGCCGGCATTTGCTTTATGCTGTGCTCAACCCTTCTCGGGAATATTTAAGAGGAAACGCGCAGTGCGACTCCACCAACTGAAATACTTGAGATACAATAACTATATGACTACCATCAGCTTCCAGCGAAAATTAAAGGAATGAGCTCTGGAAGCACGAATGTTTGCTTACCATGACAACAATAGGAAATACGCTGATTTGTTTATTCCTCGTTGGGGGGTCCACGGCCGGCCTCGCAACATTATTGCGATTTATATTCCTTCATTTCCAAGCAATCAAAATTTCCTTAACGCGCAAAGAGCGATAGGTTGCGGCACACGCGTATATATAAAGTGAATCATTGCATGTAGAAGGCAATGTCACTGAGCCGTTTGAAGCCAGAAGGACGAAGTTCGGTGAAATCCCTTTATTTACCATGTCAATACAAACAGCTCTACTTGCACAAATTGTCGACAAGGGAGCCAGAACTCAATCATGTAGATTCTTGTAGTAAACTCTTATGTAATTTAATGCGGCATCCAATATGAAAAAAAAACCAAATGTAAGAAAGAATGTTGCATTATAGTACTCTATTTACTCGCATAGCGCTGCCAGTTTTTCTTCTTTTGCCGTAAGTTTACGTGAGGTTGGTGTGTCATATTTATGTTGCGAAAATAACCTTTCGAACTGTATAGATAATAAATATAAATCCTAAAAAACGAACTATGCATATCCCGTGCATAAGTTAAAATCTAAGAAGCGAAGCTATCGTGCAGTGGTAAAGAAATTATTATATTCTGCGCAGAGTATCGCAACACAGCGATTGACTACCTGCCAGGGCAGGCAGCAATACGGGAAACCCCACCACGTCAACTACGCAACCGCGCATTTTACTGTCTCCGGGGATGCACCCCGGTGCCATGGCACTGTATCCAGGGTCAATGCGTTTACTAGAGCTCGCCGATCCTGGAGATAGTGCAATGGGCGTCGGTACTTTACTCGGTAAAAGTCCGAATCAGAATCGCAAAACCACAAACGTAGGAAGCCATGAGCGACCAACAGACAACGCCACCAAGGACAACATAGGGGAAATCAGTTGTACTTGCTAATTGAATTAAAGCAATGATGATTTAATGGCAATGAAAGTGGATGAAAAAAAAAACAACTTCACGCAGGTGGGGAACAATCCCACGTCTTCGCACTGCGCGTGCGATGATCTACCAAGCGAGCTACCACGGCGCCGTCTTCCTACCCACTTTCCGGGGTATTTATGTGTTACTACTAGAACTAGCCTTGGGAGTGTTAGCCCACGCCACCACTCACAAACCTTGGCGGCGGATGTGGAAGATCCTTTCTGCTACAGGCGTCATGAGTACGTGATCGTTTTGGGTGAAGGCAACTGGTCAATCCACACGTGCTACCTGCAGGCATCAATGTTGCTGGATTCGAGACCCTCGTTATGTAATGAACAAGGAAAAAGGGAATTAGGCGGGAGTCCCAAATTTTTATTAATCATGGCATAAGAAGCCAACATGTTAACAAAGACACCAAGGACAAGACAGGGAAAATTTCTTGTACTTACTAATTGAAATAAAGAAATTATAAATTATTGGAATTGAAAGTGGATGAAACAACAACTTTCCGCAGGTGGGGAACGATCCCACGGGTCTCGAATCCAGCAACATTGGTGCCTTCAGTTAGCACGTGCGGATTTTTCGACCAGTTGCTTTCACCCCAAAACATCACGTACTCATGACCCTTGCGGCAGAAAGGACGTTCCACATCATTCACCAAGGTTTGTGAGTGGTGACGCTGGCTAACACTCCCAGGGTTAATTCCAGTAGTAATACATAAATACCCCTAAAGTGGGCGGGAAGACGGCGCCGCGGTAGCTCGACTGGTACAGTCATCATCATCATCATCATCGCCATCGTCGTCGTCATCATCATCATCATCCTATATTATGTGCACTGCAGGACGAAGGCCTCTCCCCCAGATCTCCAATTGCCCCTGTCCTGCGGTAGCCGATTAAAACTGGCTCCCGCAAATTTCCAGATTTCGTCGCACCACCTAATCTCCTCTCGTCCTCTACTGCGCTTCCCTTCTCTCGGTACTAATTTTGTCACCCTAATCATCCAGCGGTTATCTAATCTGCGCATTACATGACCTGCCCAGCGCCATTTTTTTTCTCTAAACTTCTATTAGAATATCGTCTTTACCCGTTTTCTCTGTGATCCAAACCGCTCTCTTTCTGTCTCTTAAAGTTATCTTATATTATGTTTTATTATAGATGCCTTACCGACCCCCAGAGGCAGTGTGTAAGGGGGGAGAGTACACTCAAAAGTTATACAATAAAGAGATTACATATGTGAATACATATAGAAAGAAATATAGCGTAAGGAATGCGCTAACAAGCAGTAATGTAGTGTTAAAATTGTGCAAAAGACGTCCTTGACACGCCGGCTAACACGCGTGCGTTGACAGACTAGGGTGGTGGTGAAGGGGGAGGGGGGGGGGGTGGCCCTGGCTTTGGCCTTGTGCACAGCGTTCTTTTACTCTCAATTCGACACGCTAACACATCTTCCCTCGTTTCCGCACCCTCCAGCCTCACACCCTCTCCCCTTTAGAAGAACCTCACCTATACATACTGCGGTGAGGAAAGCGTACGTCGCCTTGAAGAAGACAAGTCCACTTGTCGAAACGATGGCTCCTGCATTAACCTTGTTCACGTTTTTCTCATCGTCTTGAATTTCCATCTCCCGCATTCCCCGTGTCTTCCTATGGTCAGTGTTCCCTGTGATTAGTTGACCTAAGTAAATGTACTCCTTCGCAGACTCAAGAGGCTGAGTGGCGATCCTGAATTCTTGTTCCCTTGCCCAGTTGTTCATCATTGCCTTTGTCTTCTGCATATTAATATTCAGTCCTACTCTCACACTTTCTGTGTTAAGGTCCTCAATCATTTGTTGTAACTCGTCTACAGTGTTGTTGCTGAGTAGAACAATGTCATCGGCAAACCGAAGGGTGCTGATGTATTCGCTGTCGATCCTTACTCCCAAACCTTCCCAGTTTAAAAGCTCGAATA
The DNA here is from genome assembly GCF_023375885.2 of Dermacentor andersoni. NCBI lineage: Eukaryota > Metazoa > Arthropoda > Arachnida > Ixodida > Ixodidae > Dermacentor > Dermacentor andersoni. The sequence continues at coordinate 91,840,856 of NC_092820.1, forward strand.
TGTCTTCCAAGCACGCAGCGAATAGCATTAGAGAAATTGTGTCTCCTTTTCTGACTCCTTTCTTTATAGGTATCTTCCTACTTTTCTTGTGTAGAATTAGGGCGGGTGTGGAGTCTCTGTAGATATTTTCCAAGGTATTTAGGTGAGCGGTATATACTCCTTTATTACGCAATGCCTCTATGGCTGCTGGTATCTGTACTGAATCAAATGCTTTTTCGTAATCTATGAAAGCTATACAAAGAGGCTTATTGTATTCTGCGGGTTTCTCGATAACTTGATTAATGACATGGACGTGATCCATTCTAGAAAATTGTTTCCTGAAGCCCGCCTGTTCGTTTGGTTGATTAAAGCCCAGTGTTGACCTTATCCTACTGAAGATTACTTTGGTAAATATTTTATATACTACTGGGGGCAAGCTAATAGGCCTATCGTTTTTGAGTTCTTAAATGTCTCCCTTTTTGGGTATTAGTATAATGTTTGCATTCTTCCAGTTTTCTGGGACCCTTGCAGTTGATAGACATTCCGTATAGAGAGCCGCCAGTTTTCCTTGCATTATGTCTCCTCAATATTTGTTAAATTGACTGTTATTCCGTCCTCTCCTGCCACTTTTCCCCGTTTGTTGCCTTGCAACGCCCTTCTGACCTAATCTCTAGTTATAGGAGGAGTTTCTGTATACTTTTCATAATTGGTACGAATAGAGTACTCCTGAGTCCTCTGGGTACTGTACAGGTCAGTATAGAATATTTCCGCTTCATTTATTATACCTTTGAGATTACTGATGATATTTCCCTGCTTATCTTTCAGTGCATACATATTGGTTTTTCCTATGCCAAGTTTCCTTCTCACTTATTTCATGCTGCGACCATTCTTTATGGCTTCCTCAGTCTTTCTCATATTATAATTGCGAATACCACTTATTTTCGCCTTGTTGATCAGTTTTGATAGTTCCGCGAATTGTATCTGATATCGTGAGTTGGACACTTTCATTCTTTGTCGTTTCTTTATTAGGTCCTTTGCTATTTGGGAGAGCTTGCCTACGGGCTGCTCTGGTGACTTGCCTCCCACTTTAGATGCTGCCTCTGAAGCCTGCCTCGTTACTGTTTCATTCATTAGCTTTTTGTCGTCATCACCACCTCTCTGTTCTAAGGCTGCAAATTTGTTTGCAAGTACCAGCCTAAATTTGTCTGCTTTTATCCTTACTGCCTCTAAGTTGACTTGTTTCTTCTTGACCAATTTTACTCTTTCTCTTTTCAAATTGAGGTGAATCCTAGCCCTCACTAACCTATGATCACTGCACTTTACCCTACCTATCACTTCACGTCTTGCACTATGCTGGGATTGGCACCAAGTATGAAATCTATTTCGTTCCTTGTATCACCATAAAGGCATTAGGGCTACGCTTCCTGAAAAGGTGTTCATCGTTGTCCATTTATTCCTTTCTGCGAATTCTACCAGCACTTTTCCTCTAGTGTTTCTAGAATCTACGCCGTATCTGCCAATTGCCTGTTCACCCACCTGCTTTTTTTCCACTTTTGCATTGAAGTCACTCATCACTATTGTTTATCGAGTTTTCACTTTTCTCATCGCTAATTCAGCATCTTCATAAAACTGATCTACTTCCTCATTGTCGTGGCTGGATGTTGGAGCGTAGGCTTGTCCTACCTTTAATCTATACTTCTCATGTTTGATTACGACTACGGCTACCTTCTCATTAATGCTGTAGAATTTGTCAATGTTGCCCGCTATGTCCTTATGGATTAACAATCCTACACCGTGTTGCTTCTTATCTGACAGACCTCTATGGCAGAGGACATGGCTGTTACTCAGCAGCGTATAAGCCTTACCATTTCTTCTAACCTCACTAAGGCCGATGATATCCCAAACAATGTCTGATAGTTCGTCGAACAGTACTGTTAAGCTAGCCTCACTCTACAGAGTTTGCCAATTAAAGGTTGACAGGGTCAGTTTCCATTGGCGGCCTGTCCGGACCCTGAGACTCTTAGCACCCTCTGCTGCATTACAGGTGTGACCACCACCTTGGACAGGTGGTCCACAGATGCTGGGGACTGAGGGCCGTGAGTTAATTGTAGATATCGTTGGGGAGGTTGTGGCCGAATACTGCACCAGGGAGGCCAATTCCTGTTCCGGTGAGGGAGTGTGCTTGTTCAAGCTTAGTGGGCCTTCCTAATTTGGTTGTACCTGGATTAGTATAGCCCCACTCGCTCTCGGCATCTTTCGCCGGGGTCAGGCTCCACTCCAAGCCTGCAGATGTAGTGCACTGAAGGATGTCATACACAGATGCACCATCGTAAAGTTAAAAAAAAAAAAGGAAGGGGGGATTTGAACTTCCGGCTATCGCAACCGAGCATGCGACATAGCTCAGTAAGATAATCCCGCAGGCGGCAAGGCTACCTTGTCGCCTCGAAATGCGGCCCAGAGGGTCCTACGTGCGTGAGAGATCCACTGATTTTTCTGCCGTTTGCGCGTTTTGCTGGTCGTCATAGGTTACACGACATATTGTCAATTCTTGGTGGCCCTAATGTTTTGTTTCCCGAATCTCACGCATGCACGCGGTCCTAAGCGTGCCTAGATACACGATATATTTTTGCTGAATTTGAACAGCACTTAACACGTGTGCGTAAAAATAAAAAGTGGAAAGTTTTCAGCGCTTACCGAGTGCGTCCCGAGTTGCGTACATACAGCACGCGTAATGCCAAGACGAGGGATCGTTCCCCACTAGGGGCAAGTTGCTTTTTCATCGGCTTTCAATTCCATGATTTTATAATTTCTTTATTTCAGTTGGTAAGTACAAGGAATTTCCCCTGTGTTGTCCTTGGTGTCTTTGTTTGTTGGCTTCTTATCATGTGATTAACAAAAATTGGGCCCGTCGGTTAACTGCTTTTCTTCTCGTTTATTACATGACGAGAGCCTCGAATCCGGCTACATTGATGCCTTCAGGGAGCACGTGTGGGTTTATTGACCAATTGCCTTCACCCAAAAAGATAACGTACTTGTGATGCCTGCGGCAGAAAGGATGTTCCACATCCGCCGCCAATGTTTGTGAGTGCTGGAGCTGGCTAAGCCTCCTAGGGTTAGCTTTAGTAGTAACACATAAATACCCCAGAAAGTGGATGGGAACACGGCGCCGGGATAGCTCATTTGGTACAGCATCGCACGCGTACTGAGTAGACATAGGATCGTTCCCCACCGTCGACAAGTTCTTTTCTCATCCACTTTCAATTCCATTAATTGAAAATTTCTTTATTTCAATTAGCAGGTACAAGTAATTTCCCCTGTGTTGTCATTGGTGTCTTTGTTGACTTCTTAAGATATGATTAATAACGATCGGGTCCCTCGGTTAACTCCCTTCTTTCTCGTTCATTACATAACGAGGGTCTCGAATCCAGCAGCATTGATGCCTTCAGGTAGCACGTGCGGGGTTATTGTGCAGTTGCCTTCCCCCAAAAAGATCACGCACTCGGGATGCCTGCGGCAGGGAGGATGTTCCACATCCGCCTCCAACGTTTGTTTGTGTGTGGTGGCGCTGGCGAACACTCTCAAGGTTAGTTGTAATAGTAACGCGTTATACTCCAGGGAATGAATGGGGAGACGGCGCCGCAGTAACTCAGTTGGTGGAGCGTCGCAGGCGTAATGCGAAGACGTGGGATCGTTGCCCACTTGCGGCAAGTTGTTTTTTCATCCACTTTCAAGTGCATTAATGTATAATTGCAATATGCGCGAGGATACCAAGAAGTTGTCGGTGTTCTAATAGCTCGTCGCTACCTCCTGTGTCATAATAATATGACACTTGCATGCCTCTCCTGTGATAAGAAACCAAAATGTCTTCGAAAAAAGAATCTCTTAGAGTAAATCACTCAGAAAGCTCGTCAGTTGTCCATATTCTCGCTGTGGTCTCCAAGTGTAACACCATTTTGTAAAGCGGTAAACGGGAATAGCTGGCGCACGTCCGCGCTTGCATTGCGGAGAGTTTTAACGCAGAAAGATAAAAACACGACGAGACGTGTTCACTGACAAGATTGAAGAGTTGGTATTTGGCGCCTCGTCTATGCCTCTTGTGTTGTTTCATTCTTTCAGTCTTAAAGCTCAGCGCAAGGAATCATGAAGTAGCCGCTTTGCTAGCCTGAAGGGCGAGAAAAAAGCACAATTAGTATATTTACTAAATCAGCAACGCCAACCAAATTTGTATCGCGTAATGTGGCTATTGCGCTAGGGAAAGTAGGTGGAGAGTAAACACCGTGGGGACTTTTACGTTTGAAATAAGAGATCACGCCTCCGGAAAAGAAACGTCCAGCATAACGTGACGCGTTCAAAGCAGCAACTTCAACCATGAAAAGCGGCGCATCTTCTCTGCATGACCTATTGGACTTCACCCGCGGCAGGATGTGGAACATCTGTCGGGTTTGATGTCTCGTGTGCTGGCCACCGGGTGCATGCGTCCTCTGCTTCAATGCTATTTAAAGGCTGGCAATAGTCTAGAGGAATTTGAAATCCCACAAGTAACGCCGGAAGAAGTAAAGAACGCCTTGGGAGTTATGCAAAGGGAGAAGGCAGCTGGGGAGGATTAGGTAAGAGCAGATTTGTTGAAGGATGGTGGGAACATTGTTCTGGAAAGACAGGCCACCCTATATACACAATGCCTCATGAGCTCGAGCGTACCGGAATCTTGGAAGAACGCTAACATAATCCTAATCCATGAGAAAGGGGACGCTAAAGACTTGAAAAATTATAGACCGATCAGCTTGCTGTCCGTTGCCTACAAAGTATTTACTAAGGTAATCGCAAATAGAATCAGGAACACCTTAGACTTCTGTTAACCAAAGGACGAGGCATGATTCCGTAAAGGCTACTCAACAACAGACCATGTTCACACTATCAATCAGGTGATAGAGAAATGTGCGGAATGTAACCAACCCTTATATATAGCTTTAATTGACTACGAAAAAGCGTTTGATTCAGTCGAAACTTCAGCTGTCATGGAGGCATTACGGAATCAGGGTGTAGAGCCGTATGTAAAAATACTGAAAGATATCTATAGCGGCTGGACAGCCACCGTAGTCCTCCATAAAGAAAGCAACAAAATCTCAATAAAGAAAGGCGTCAGATAGGGAGATATGATCTCTCCAATGCTATTCACAGCGTGTTTACAGGAGGTATTCAGAGACCTGGATTGGGAAAAATTGGGGATAAGATTTAATGGAGAATACCGTAGTAACTTCCAATTCCCTGATGATAGTGTCTTGCTTAGTAACTCAGGGGACCAATTGCAATGCATGCTCACTGACCTGGACAAGCAAAGCAGAATGGTGGGTCTAAAAATTAATCTGCAGAAAACTAAAGTAAGGTTTAGCAGTCTCAGAAGAGAACAGCAGTTTACGATAGGTAGCGAGGCACTGGAAGTGGTAAGGGAATACATCTACTTAGGGCAGGTAGTGACCACGAATCCGGATCATGAGACTGAAATAACCAGAAGAATAAGAATGGGCGGGGGTGCGTTTGGCAGGCATTCTCAAATCATGAGCGGCAGGTTGCCACTATCCCTCAAGAGAAAAGTGTATAACAGCTGTGTCTTACCAGTACTCACGTATGGGGCAGATACCTGGAGGCTTACGAAAAGGGTTCTGGTTAAATCGAGGACGACGCAACGAGCTATGGAAAGAAGAATGATGGGTGTAACGTTAAGGGATAAGAAAAGAAAAGATTGGGCGAGAGAACAAACGTAAGTTAATGACATCTGATTTGAAAACAAGAAAAAGAAATGGGCATGGGCAGGACATGTAATTAGGAGGGAAGGTAACCGAGGGTCATTAAGGGTTACGGAATGGATTCCAAGGGAAGGGAAGCATAGCAGGGGGCGGCAGAAAGTTAGGTGGGCGGATGAGATTAAGAAGTTTGCAGGGACAACATGGCCACAATTACTACATGACCGGGGTAGTTGGAGAAGTATAGGAGAGGCCTTTGCCCTGCAGTGGGCGTAACCAGGCTGATGATGATGATGATAAAACATCGATAAAGTTCCCACTGCCAGAGCTTCGCCAAGATTGCTTCAGTGTTGTAGACTAGTAATTTATCAACATTTTGCCGAAATCAGGTCTCCTCGGGGTTGGCTAGAGAACCTGCCAGCAATAGACATCAATACAGAGAGAAGTGCACCTTAGGCGAGGGCAGCCTCCGCAGTCTACGCCCGCTCTATCTGCAACCTACAATATAAAGAAAACATTAACATGTGCTGGTTTGTTTTGCAGATGCCGTGTTGACCAAGGACGATTTCAAAAACTACAAACCTACCTGGTCTCAGCCAGTGACGACAGAATATTTAGACTACACATATTACACTGCACCTTTTCCATCCAGCGGTGTGTTACTCCTCCAAGTGATTCCATGGACATCGCTCGTGTAAGTGCCCCTCCTCCCCCCCTTCCCCCCAAATGTGGCGTGCCCAGGAGCGACACGCCGTACCTAAGCTTTTCTACTAACCTGCGCTCCAGTTTCTACTGATTTTCTAGAAATTGTTGGCAGTTGAGTGTGGATGCAATCGAAAGCTTTACCGCTATTACCGCTATTACCGCTATTACCGCTAATATTCACGCAAAGCAAGCTGGTTTATCGGTCACTTCCAGCTGCGTCAGCAGGTGCTTAGTCTAACCTATGCCTTGTTGACACGTTTTTGTGTTGCAGGAGTGTTCTAGCCAAAAAAAAAACAAAAAACAAAAGAAAAACATTGTGGAGGTTGTATCAGTGGCGTTGCAGCAGTTGGGTACGTGGAACGTCTTCTGCATGCTGCTGATGGTGTAGGTGCAGCAGGTGCAGAATCGGACGGAAAGAAATACACAAGTTAGGTTTCTGCAGCTTTAACATGTACCAACCAACTCCCCGGCGCAATGTTTATTGAATACTTACTTACGCATTAAAGGCCGCGGACATGTATTATGTTACCGCTGGTGGGCGTATTACGGGCTTATTTCGTAATCGTCTTCGCACTCTTTTTCTAATGGGAACATTTGATATGCAGAAGGTGTTTGGGTATTAGGGCGGTAATTCAAGTGAACTCATTCTGGTGTTTAACAAGCCAGAAAGAGGACACGATTTTGAGGCACGCCGTAGTGGGGAACTCTTTTATACTTGTGATCACCAGGTGTCCTATAACTATTCCAGAGTGTTTATATTTCAATCCTGAAATCAGCCATCCACGATTGGGCAAAATGTTTTCGAGCCATTCCCCCTTCGCGAGCCAGTCACGCAACGCCACGAAAACAACGAAATCTTGCCATCGGATACGACGTGCAGACACAGATTATGCACGATTAGACCAAAGAAAAGAAGAAAAAAAAACATATGTTTCTCATTCGTCGCTTTTATTCACCACTAGCCCTCTGCCATTCGTGAAAAGTTCTCGGGATGTGCCAGATTTGCCTGTCGGTCACCCGACATCTCTAAACTGCTGAAACTCACGGCGTCAAAGTGACGTGTACACGTTACAGATGCAATAAAATGCTAAATAAAACTGATCATTTTTTTTTGCTGAGTAACCGGAGACTGCGCGTTCCGAAAGGAACAGGAGATGGCTGCCTGCCGATCGCTCTGGCACCTGCTACTGGAGCTGCCGGCGAGCACTGATTTATTTGCGTGTAATAATAAAACGAGAGAAAAGAATTCAGCGACAGTTACGACACTCCTCAATGAGAATGTGGATGCAGCTGTTTGGCAATTCGCATTGTATGGTGGCAAAGAATTTGCTTGTGTACGATAGGGTCCTCTCTCGTCTGTGCTGATCCTCTGCCACTCCATGGCCTCTGCTGGTGCAGCTCGTTTAGCAGCAGCGGCCGACGAAGCCTTTCCACCAGTTGTGCCGCTCATTGTCCAGAAAGAAAGCGCGAACACGGGAACGCGGCGCTCGCGCGGATGGCGTTTTCTAGCGGGAGTGGCGCAGCCGGAGTAGCGCATGCGCAGTGTGGCCGGAAGTGCATGCGAGAGCTTTGTTTCCGTACATGATATCGGTGGACGCGCTATCATCTTGCCTGGTCGGCGCGGTGAAGCACGTCTCGTGCAGCACTTCGCTTTTGTCTTCACCTTTCCGGCACACTCTCCTCCGCTTTCCTCCTCACAAGCTATTAGCTATGTATAAGTATACTTGTAGTAGTCAGCAGGCAGAATGAGCGTCATCGGCAGTGAAGCATCGAGCATACCTTAGTCTCATAAATGTTCTACGAATGAGCATAACAAATGACAATAAATGAACATAGAAACGAAAGCCTGGATAGCGAGCTTCAAAATTTAAACCTATAAGTTCGAATGAGATGCTGTCTGAAGACGAGAAGCAATAGCTGCAGACTGCTTAAAGATGAATGAAAAGTAAATAGCATAGATCGGATAAGCACAGAAAAGAAAATTCAGGCATTACTCTCCGTAGTCTGGGATTGCAAGGAAATGCTAAACGTCATGCATAAGGCGATAAGGTACTCAGGGCTAGGAATTGTTGAAGTAGAACGAAGCAATGACGCACGTGGTGGAACAAGAAAATAACGGAAGCTATGGAACAACGAAACAGGCGTAGCGAACATAGAGAATCATAAAGATTGGATTAACCGAAGTAGAGGTATTTCTTATATGGGAGAAGTGCGGCGAAAAGAAAAGGTAGGGAGTGAACTCTTGCAAGAAATTTTTTTGTGGCAATGAGAGCATGGTGCATGCTAATCGCAAAGCAGACTAAAGCGTGCCAAAACGATTCTGCCACTTCAAGGGCACTAGGAAAACAAACTCAAAATTAGCAAACTTTTATTTATTCGGGATGGCAAGATCTGCGAAGTCGATAACTTATTCGAAGGAGACGACAGGCTGCTGTGACTGAGCGATCCTATATCAGATTACGTCGGCAAGAAATGAAGCGTAACCGACACTGAACCGCAACCAGCAATAGAGAAACCAGAGACCCTAAAATGTAGCGTATAACATCTTTTCGAGAAAAAAGCAAAAGAAATTTCCTTCAAGTCGCATGAAGCAGGACCAGAAGCTTAGTTGAGAAGTACGATGAGCAAGTTAATAAACAAAACAACAACAACAACAACAACAAACTCTGATTGGTGTGGTCTGAAAGCCGGATGTAAGCTATGTATAAAGACACAGGTGATAAGTTTAAGACAAGCTCATATTAAGGCCACTCTCAGTAACATCGGCGATTCATAAATAGAACTGGAATCCGTGAAATTAGAGCCGTCGAAGTGGGCGGAGCAATATTCTATACTGGGTCGACTACAGAATGAGCTCACACGAGGCTTACGCTCCGAGAATTGTATCTTTGTACAAACGCAATTTCAATTCCTCCGAATAGACCTTTATGGAGAACATCTCTAGATATATTGGAGCTTGCCGCTACATAGCTGATTATTTCCATGAGATATATTCAAGCATGAGTCCTTACACTACGATTTTCTGTAAGTGTTCAGGGAGATAAATAGGGACAACACAGCACAAATCGTATGGGAAGGCTGCAAATGCGAAGAAATTATGGAAGTTAACCTACGACTAATGGAACGATTCCCGCTGCCTCTGTTGCTGTTCATTCTTTTTACTAATATTATAGGACTAAACAGTAAATTAGGTTTTGATTTATTCTACATCTTAAATGGGCGAAAGGTGCAAGAGAAGGTCCCGGTGCAGATGGATGCGGACAGCATAGTGTTGCCTTAGTGCATGCGTAGGATTTACAGGGAATATCCAATACTTATGGCAAGAAGGCAACATATTATGACCCGAATTTTTGCACAGACACATTGAAAATTAGTCTCATGATTGAAAAGACAAGTAATAACGTGGTATCAATTCAAGAGCAAGGTTAAACTGTAGTCAAGCTTTATGCACCAGGGTGTAAACGTAAGCCAAGGAAATACTTTCTGCAGCCTCTACCAAGATAAGCTAAACATGAAGTGGAAGTGGAATGCATAAATAATGGAACGTACAATACTTCGCGAATTAAAAGAAATAGGAGGAGGTGGAGCAATTTGGAAAGGAGTAATGTCGCCAGCACTAATGTTGGGAAATTACATTGTGTGCTTAAAACCAGGAATCTTGTCCAGGTTAGGAGTCACGCAAAGACCGACAGGTCGGTTGGCTTTGCAAGCCCACAGTAAAGTCACAAATGAGGCTGTGTACAGTTGCAAGCGTTTCGTATCTTTTTAAGTCAAAGAAGTTTAGTAAGTCTATGGAATATGAACGAAAATAAATGAGTGGTTAAAATGGCGAATGGTGTGTCTTCAACTCCTTCGGCCTCAACAGGCTCAGGTAGAGCACCACCCGTTTCTGCTCCAGTCCCTAGCCACCACGCCGGACAAACAAAGCCTCTTTCAGGTGTCGAGCCACAAAGAGATGCGCTATTTTGTGGTCCTCAGCCCCTGCACCGGACGTGCCGAATTCATCGTCTCAGCCCGCGCACCCCTTCTCTTTACGGGTACAGGTTGATGGCACGTACCAGTTATCTCCACGGCATTCACTCCCTCGTCGAGGGCCCGTGAAAGCGGTGACACCAGAGACGCATTGCCGGCTTGAAGGCCGCATACAAGCTCATATATCTCACACACCTTGATGCCTCGCGCTTGCCCAGCGACTGACTCAACACTCGAACCGTCGGTGCTGTTCAATGAGCGGCCCACCAATTTTGCGCGCCATACCTCAACATATCATTGACATCGCCCACGTATCCGCCATGTTACCAACGGCCAGTACCGTCCTCGAAGTCGTCCGCATTGGTCTTTGCGCCGGAGGAGCTGTTCTCGGACATCCGACATGCTTATGGTTTCGAGCATTTATACGCCTCGCCGCTGATACCATCCCGACTTGGCCCCGTACCTGCTTTTTACGTCTCACGAAGCCCTCTATTGCTTCGAGCTGCGTAGGACGTACACGTCGTGCAGATTGGCGCTCTAGTCGAATCTACCTCCGTGCCTTTTCAGTGTTTGACCCTTGCTACAATCTCTGTGGCACTTCCCGCAGCTCTCACGCCAACCTACCGGCTTTGCCCTCTCCTCGTTTCGGCAGTGCAGCGACATTTACGTTTTATTGAGCGCCTGCTTGAGATGCACCATGACGAGGCTCCCATCAGCAGCTCATCTTGCCCGTGACATTGCTGGTTATCTCAACGTCCTAGCTCTCGCCTTCTGTGGAAATTGTTTTGTACTTTGTACACGGCGAACCACAACTACCCATAGTGCACGGTTCGGGGCCCATCCATCACTCCTTTTCCAGTCGACGGGCATGCTCGTGTGGGAACCTGCAGTGCGTGGAGCCCCGCGCAGTGCAGTTGTCGGCGTGGCGACACCGACGGCGGTCTCGTTAGGATTGTCGGCGCAAGACTCAAGTGGTGCGAAGATTCATCAAACCGCAAGGCACAGCGGCAGGACCGTTTTGTTGCAACGTGGGTGTTCTGTCTTCCAGGCGAGTCTGTCTTCCAGGCGTATTTTCCCCGGTAAATTAAGCGGCTAATTTCAAGTTATTACTTCTGCTGGGAGATGCGATTGGTTATCAAGCTCGCAAGGCCAACGTGTAAGCTTAGGTTGGAATGCATTTTTACGAACAGTATATTTAACGCTTCGACTACCCCGCGGGGGCGTCTGCGTAAGCGGGCGTTTGGTGTGTTGCGATATCACGGACTCGAGCACACGAGGGTAGGACCTTCCCGCGTGCCAGGAGAAAAGAGGATCCTCGGGGTTGAACTGATGTCAGGAGCCTGGACCATTGTGGCCCCTTGGCGAAAGAAACACAGCTCTTTGCCCTCTACTTGTCCTAAACAGCATCTATCGGCTGACCCACCCAGGGAAACTCGGCGGGACACCTTTTCCGGTCCCTAGCTCCGAAATTGCTTCTTTCCTATACGCTTTCTCAGCTGTCTGGCTTTCTCATCTCTTCAATTTTTTCTGTATTTTCGTAGGCGGCTTGGGCTAACTTTGTGTATGTGCCCTTTTTTGGGTATGTTATATTAGGTAATAGCAACAATGCACGGCTTGTGTCTGCGGCCTTACATACGTGGTAAATTCTGCAGCATCTCTTTGTTGGGCTCCGTGATATGTGGCGGCCATGGGCACCGAAATAGACCAAGTATGGTAACACCTGCATTTCCCGTTTACTTGATTGTCACACTCACAACAGGGTACGCACCGATGAAATTCTAAGCCTGTTCAAACCTGACCAAGTTTTACCTCGATTCCAAGTTGTGCACAGCGGAAAACTGCAAAACCAGCTAGAACCCTATCCCCTTTTCTTGTTGCAAAAAGCTTGACTCACTCCCTTGACCCAGCTTATAAGGCCACCAAAATGGTGAGCGGGGACTTCCTGCTTGGGATCCCTGATAGAAAGGAGCACAAGAAACTTTACAAGCTTGTGGCATTTGGAGACATTCCTTTTACCCTTTCACCTCATCGGTATAAGAATAAAGGACGCGGAGCAGTGTCTGATGCAGATCTGATCGATTTGTCCGATACCGAGGTATTGGAAGGCTGCAAAGACCAAAGCGCAACAAACGTGCTGCGCATCGTTATGTGCCTAATCCTGCCGTTTTCTACTTGCGATCTGCCACGAACCGTAGAAACCGGATACACAAAGATAGCTGTCAGGCCATACATCCCTAATCCCACAAGATGCTGCCAAAGTAAAAAATTTGGCCACGGCTCGCAGAGATGCCGTGGTGGACTCATATGGGCGAAATGGGGAGTCCAAAGTCACGCCTCAGACAACTGGGAAGCGGCACTTCAAAGTGTAAACTGTGATGGTGAAGATCCTACTTGCTCCCGATCTTTTCCCCGCTGGAAAAAAATGGAATCGTCAGTCTAAAATTGCGTGAGAACATCTCTTTCAAGGAAGTACGTGAAAGGTGCTCACAGTTCCACAGTGCAGCGTATACCGATACGACCCGTCAGGGGGCAGCACCATACCGCCCTCCGCCCCCTGCCCTGCCCACGCTCACTGGGTTGTTGGCTGTGGCACCCCTCCCCTGCTGGTGGCAGAAGTCAAATCAGCTCCACCCACCCAGCCACAGAGACCGGCTACGCCAGGGACGTCGGGCCTCAAGACCACGTTTCACCAGGCGAGCTTTGAAAAACGAACTCGCAGCCCGCACGTGCGGGCATGACACTGCTCTCAGGAGGCAATGGACACAACACCGGCATCTTTAGTGCCGAAAAACCGGCGTGGCTCTGTCGAGCCCGCCAAAACAAACATAAATACCATAACAGGGCAGGAAGACGGTCATGTTACTCAATGTACACAACAACTACACACAACAATTCTCTTTTTAACAAGATGGCGGTACTAATTATTCAATGAAATACCCATGGCATTCGAAACGTAAAAAATTCAAATATTACAAATTCTGAATGATACGACAGTTTAGTCCTAGGCTGTTCTGCGTTCAGGAAACACACTTGAAAACATAAAATGTAAATTCTGCAACACGCTATACATAATTCTGCAAAGCTCACGCAGATGTTCACGGCGCGTCTCGCGGCATGGCCATTATAGCTCAGTGGTGAGTTCCTTGTAAAATACCTCCTCCTTGAAACAAATCTAGTCAAACAAAGTTGACAGGCCGGTTACGGTCTGTTCAATGTACGTAACACTCAAATATGGTTTGCAACTTAAGGAACTTTGAAGCAGTTGTAAATGAGCTCCCTGAGCCATTCACTTTAACGGGCGATCCAAACTCCCAGAATACGCTGTGGGGCGACTCGTGTGGCGATGCAAGAGGGTGTGGTGTAAAAGACTTCCTTTTGTATTCTGGGGCGGATCTGCTGAATAAAAACGAACCACCTTTTATAGCGACACACATAAGTCATATTCTTTAAAATACTTAATCATAGTCTCTTCATTCAACTGTAATGTCGTACCTCGACATTGGAAGGTCATAAAAGTTCCTTGCGAAAGTGACCACTTGTGTATTGGTTTAAATTTAACAAAAGAAGCCGGTTTCCTTCCATAGGTTCCTCGACTGAAGACCGACTCGTCGAATTTAGAAGTGTTTCAAAATGTTACGTGTTTACAGTGGGATGATATGGTAACTTTTGTATAGGTGATGCTGGGGCATATTTCACCAGTCTGATTATTGATGCTGCCGAAAAATGCATAAAATAAGTTAACGGACTTGTTAGTAAGCGTCTTATACCTTGGTGAAACGACGAATGTAACGAGGCACGGAAAAAATAAAATAAAGCTTGAGGGCTTGATTCGCGACTCTCCAACTGCGGAAAACCTCATTACCTTAAAGCAGGCAGATATACAGGCTAGGAGAACACGTCGACGTGCGAAGCGAAACAGTTGCGAAATGTGCATATCTAGTACCAATTCTTACAAGGATGAAAGTAAGGTGTGGAATAGGGTGAACAAATTAAAACGCAGGCAAGCACAACCGCCTCCTTTAGTAAACACTCAGGGCGACCTCATGAAAGTTCAGGGAGACTTTCTGGGCGAGCATTCTCAAAGTATTGGTAGTACATCAAACTATGCGCCAACTTTCCTAAAGTTCAAGAAACACGTAGAGCGAGAGCGCCTGCAACAAAAGATCACAAGAGCTGAACTTTAGCACCATCCATTTAGGCTGCCTGAACTCAAGACTTCTCCCAGTTCTTGCACTATCTAAGCTTAATGTGGTGACAGGATAATGTATGCAATCATCGTGAGCATGCACTCATATAAATTGAACGCACTTCTGTCTCTTTGCAATACCATGTGGGTATCTGGGAATATTCCATACTCAAGGAAAGAAGCGTGTGCCATGCACAACTCATAAACAAGGCAAGGACCCCGCGTAACTAATCAGTTATAGGCATATAGTACTAACAAGGCGTTTCTGTAAGTATACGAAAAAATTGTATATCGGCATGTGATCAATTATCCGGAAAGCAACCGCCTGCTTGACCCCCGTCAATGTGGTTTCAGGGAAGGTAGGTCAACAATCGACCGCCTTGCTCGCATTGAGGCCAACATTAGAGATGATTATAGATACAAACAATTTTTAGTCTCTGTATTTCTCGACTTGTAGAAAGCCTATGACACAGTACGGCGATTCGGAATCCTCCGAGAATTATATGCGATGGGCGTACGTGGTAGCATTGTAAACATGATAGAAAACTTTGTCTAACCGAACATTTTGCCTTAGAAAGGGTAATGCCCTGTCCAGGCGTCTCACTCAAGAGGCAGGTGTGCCACAAGTAGGCGTGCTTAGTTGCACTCTCTTCATTGCGCAAATGAATTCCCTTCCCGGAGCCATCCCATCCTTAATGTTTTATTTAATATACGTAGATAATGTGCAGATGCGATTTAAGCCTTGTAACCTTGCAATATGCAAGGCTGAAGTTCACCTTGGGCTGAGCAAAGGGTTAAAAGGGGCAAATGAAAATAGATTTAAGCTAAACTCCCTGAAAATCTCTTGTGTACATTTCTCTAGAAAGAGGGCTTTATACACCATCCTGATAATATGCTGCACGGACAACATATACCACTCGACACTCAATTTGAATTTTGAGGCATTAAACTGCACTCAAAACTAACTTTCATTCTTCATATCAGATATCTCAAAGGTAAATGCCTGAAAACAAAGAACATCCTGAATATAATCTCAACAGAACATGGTGTAGCGAATGGAAATGCCTCATAAACATCTACAAGAGCCTTGTGCGATCGCGTTAGTCTATGGTGCCATAGTGCATCACACTGCTACCCCAGTACTCTCCGGGTGCTGGACCCTGCGCGTCATCTTGGTATCCGCCTCACCACCGGTGCCTTCAGGACAAGCCCGATTCAAAGCCTCTATGTGGAATCAAACGAATGGTGCCTTGATCTGTAGCGGTCGTATTCTACTTTTAATTATTCTGCTCAAGTATGCACTAACAAAATCAACCTTTGTTATCTCAGGATCAACAATATGACCTCTGCAAAGCTATTTCATAACAAAGCTGCAGCGAGAGAGCCATTGTGGCTCTGTGGGAGGAGGCTGAGTGAAGGTATGGATGTTCCTATTCTGGAAAATGGCCTAATGGCTCCGGCTAAGCCGTTTTGACCGTGTTTGTGGCGCATCATTGACTGCGACACGTCATTTGTGGAGGTAACCAAGCACGCTCCGGACGCCCATATTTATATGCACTTTCTAGAATTACAAATTAAATACTCGTGCCCAGAATATCATGCAGATGCGTCTAAATGGCATGTCGGTGTGTTTTAGGTAGCCGACGGCCCATGTAATTGACGTCCAATGTTCTTCACCCTCACACAAGCATTTTTACAAGAGGTGTATGCACTATGGTCCGCTGGGAAACGCATGAAGCAGTTAAATCGACATAAGGTGGTCATACGTCCAGACTCGTGAAGTGTCGTAAAAGTATTATTGTCATGCTACAAACACACAAATCCAGTGATTGCAAATCTTTTCTTTTTCCTATGTACTATTTACACCTCTGACCAAAATGTAAGGGTATGCTGGGTGGTGCGTAAAAATATTGAAGTTAACGAGCTAGCAGACCGAATTGTTACTTCCTTAGACATGAAAACTTGCAACATCTCGATAGCTGTTCTTGTCCTAGATCTAAATACATATGTGCGGAAAAATGAAGAAACTAGTGGCACCATAAGTGGGACGCTGAAATTCCCAATAAACTTCACCTACTTAAGCCACATTTAGGGTAGTGACCATACTTAAGGCGCTCTTAAGGCCCAGCCACTGGCACGCGTCGGCAAACTCGTCTAAAGGGTCAAATGCGTTGGTCGCGAAGAGCGTGATGCGTGGCGACGCCCAGGGACTTTGTCGACTGCCGATGGTAGAAGATCGGCGAAGCTTGGCGACGCTTCGCCTTTGTCACCAATCAGAGGCGGTGACGTGTCGCCGGCGTCCACCAGTCGGAGGCTGCGAAGTCCCCGGTTAATATGCCTGATGGGCCCCGATGCGAAGATGACCACACCAATGATCGTCCGAGTTCTTTGCCCGCACACGCGCGCGACAATGTTCCTGCAAGACAGTGTTGTAATAATAGGCCGACAAAGACATGACCTGCGACCTACGACCGAGGGTTGTGGCAGTGTGACGTGGATCCGAACGGACTTCGAAAGAAGCCGACGAATGCAACCTCCCTTGGTGCACGTATATGTTGTTGTGCTCAAAATGAATCGAAACTTCTTTCGGAACTCCGAAAACTGCATAATGAGCATTTGCCTACCGCCGATGTTGTTTTCATTACATGTAAGCCTAGCATGTCCAACAAGTTCGTAACTGGCATGTGAACGAGCCCAGCTGAGAAACTCTGTCAAAGGAAATGAATGTTCAGTTCTGTTTTGCGCTGTAGTGATAAAATATAGGGCACTCCTAACTTCATGTGGTGTGTATCGTCGTGAATGAATCATGCGGAATTTCGAGTGGTGAACCACGGCGTGTTTCAAATGGTCTTAGGTGACTCAAGTTTAACTGGCGAGCTCTGCGCCGTTTCCAGTGCCAAAGATGACATTCGAAAGCGAAAGACACTGGTAGCCGAACAATGGGAAGTACGTACATCTTCAGCCATGCTGTCTGTTTCAGCTGACAGTGCGCTTTTCTATTATGCATGTGAATCCAGTCCAGTACAAGTTCACATTACTCCTTCAGTCACTTCTTTCTAGTGAATACGTCTTATGGGCTAGGTGGGGACAAATCACTAATGCAGTTCTCAAGAATGCTGACGCACTGAAGGAAACATGACATAGCACTCTCATGTTTTAGTGAATTTGTCCCTATACTTGAGCACTGCAAAAAGAAATGTTCTGTTTGCAATATGTGCACAGTGTGCAATGCATAGGAAGACGTGTGTCACTGATCTTGGGGGCGGGCGGATGTTAGGAGAGATGGGGTCGTGAGACGCTGAGTAACACATCAAGCAGGTTTTAATTACCCCAAAATGAAAATAAAACTCCTGAAAATCAAATCACAATGAAGAATTACTTGCACTTATGCGGCCGACCTTATAGTCACTAAACATGTCCCAAACCTCAGAACTTGGCGCTTTCTACTCGAAAGTTAGGCGACCCTATCCTAGGGCTGCGGACTAACAGAAAGGAGCGTTGTTACAGACTTTTGACGTCGCACTTATCCTCCGAGTCCGGTGCGTGTCAGAACTTCATCATAGTCGGTGCTCTCGCCGACTCCACAAGTGTTGATGTCTTGGTGTTGGCGAGTCAACTCGTCCGTCTCGCATGCTGGTGTCCCGAACTCTATCGATGACGTTGCACTCGGGCCTCGCTGGTTGGGCCTAACTCTCGGTTCCGCCGCTACTTCGAGTACCGATGAGACCCCCCGGGGACTATCGCAAGTGCTGGTCTGCCTATGAAGGGGGATCCTTCCTGGAGTGCCCGGCACTGCCGTGAGTGGCTGCAGCAGGTCCAAGGAGCCTCGCTCGAACGTCGCCGAGGCCGACGGCCACACCCTGGCCCGCCAGCGTCATGGAGTTGACCGAACCTCCGTGGCTCCCGTCGCCAGTGCGATGCCGACGCTACAACCTTCTCGGCCCAGAGCCACGTCGATAGTGCCAGCTCAGCGCCGCTTCTCTCTCGATCACAGCTCGGGTCACGCGACGTGACGGCCCTCTTCCTTTCATTCTACGCCGCATGCCTCTGAAATATGACAATCATGCAACACCTATGCATCCAGCCGAGTATACCACGAATGCTTCGATCCCGGCTTGAGAAGCAGAACGTACATAGTCAATGAAACTTGAATTGGATTACATCGCTTTTTTTGTTTATGGAAAGAGCAGAAGGCGTGAGTGCATTGCGGGCAAGGGGAAAAGGTGTCACCAGTGCTTTTGTGCAGACGATATGCTTAAACTGCCCAAATCTCATCAGCTTCCACTAAAACGTTTCTTGCTGCGATGCTATAAACTGTAGTAATTAAAAGGATAACTAAAAACCCAGTTCCTAATATATATTTGCAGAATGTGTTTGATAAGACGCTAATACTTCCACTGCAATATCATGCCGATATACAGCATATGCAGTTGAAATAAACACGTTTTGTATAGGTGAACGACTGGGCTCGCAACAACAAACTTTGTAGTTGCAGTGCAAGAAGTGCTGCCATGTGTTTCAACCCCAACAAAACTGCTGTATGTCCAGCCTACTTCCTCGGAGGCACCCCTATGAAAGCTGCTCGAGCCCTTCCCATTCAGGGTGTAATATGCAGGCTTTCTCTCGATTTTTCCGCATGTCACGAGCACTGTATATAACGCTTTCCCATTCATCGATTTGTGTGCCGTGACTCCCTTCCCTGTGGACCTGAGGTTTTCGGAAGAATCTACACTTCTATCATTCCGCCACGGCTTGAGCACTGTTCATCAATATAGCCTTGGTACCAAACTCACGTCGCTGACAAACTTCAGCTTGTTCAGCGCTGGGCAACATGCATCCTCAACTTCCGTTTTTTGGTCGGCGCATACTCATGTCAGCCAACGAGAATCGAAGAGTCGCTTCAGGCTGTAGCACACCCTGCAGTACCAGCGCAACATTGCACTTGTCTTGCCATGACAACCGCCCCGAGGAGCTGGAGGAAACTAGAAATGCGTGAGATTTCGACGGGACCACCACCACGGGAGAGCGGAATGAAAGAAGATACGCAAGAAATTGTATGCCGACAAAGACAAGGTGGTGAGGATGTAGGCATGGCAGACTCGAGTCAAAGCATAGTATCTGTTTTTATCAGCTTATTATCTGATAAGGGTTCCATTTGGAAGGAAGATATTGAACTTTGCAAGTTCGCGTAGTGCTTAAAACCTGCTTCACCTGCGTAGCGGGTCGGTCCGGTGTTGCACCATCTCCGGGATCGACCCACGGTTTTTGCAAACGCAGTACACAAATGTACAGAATCCTAACCATAGCGTAGCGTTTAGGCCAGGAGTCTTCCAGGCGCAGGGCTCAGTACGTCCTGAAGTAGGAGTGAAAGATAAAAGGTTTATTTGACATTATGCACACTGAATCTAGATACAGAAGCCTGCTCCGTGGAGGAACATTTGAAATGCCTTAGCTTACTTTATGTCTGAGCACACATCAGGACACGTCAGGCAGGGGCGTAGCCAGGGGGGGGGGGGCTCATGGGGCTTCAGCCCCCCCCGAAATTTTTTCGTACTGTCATGCGCCGCCGACCAAAACAACTACCGGCGCCAAAAATCATGCTCGATTTTGTCTAGAATGTCCTTAATTCACGCTCGAAAAGACATTTTAGCGTGAACATTGCTAAATCGGGCTGAATTTCGCGGCAACGCCCGTGCATCAGGAGTCACATATCGTAACGCAAGGAGCCTCACCGAGCACATAATTTCAAGGGCGTTTCGAAGGCGAGCGGGCTCGTCTCGGCATATCGCGGAGGCCGCGGAATCTACGGAGCGCTTGGATTTCAATTTTGAAACGTTGTGGGTATAAAGTTCTCATAACATTTTGATGCGAAAGGTCCATTGACATCTTCAAAGTCGTGCTTTAGATTTTCAATTCCGGAACTTTTTGGGTTTAATGCTGTTGTAAACATTTGACGCCAAAGGTGCATCGACTTTTCTAAAGTCGTACATCGGGCCATACAACAAGACAAACCGAATCAACATACTATCAGACAAGTTGACAAAGCACGCAGCGAGTTCCGATGAGACAAAGCGTTGTGGTGGTTCATTTGTGCCGTCAGGTCACAGAAAAGAATATAAACATTTTTTTTTACCTGCGCCAAAGCATCCATGTCAAGACACTAAAGCCACCATTGTAACTAAGTTCTTATTTATTTTTCTACCTAGACTTTTATTCGCGAGGATATATTGAGCATCTTTGTCATTTCCTTTCTTTTTTTTTTTTGTTCTCGCAACCCGCGGGCTGCCGATCCAGCCAGAGCGCACGCGTTTTTCTCGTGCTGCATCGATAACCGCGCGGCGCACTTGGATGCGCGTTTGTTTTTCTCTGGCCGACTGCATTTTCGCCTGGCAGAGTTTTGGACGCTTTCTGGCTAGCAGACGAGAAAAAGAAACAATGCATAGTCGCTCGCCGCCAGCACTGCGGGGACTCGATGGATTGCAACGCGTTCGCTTGAGCGCAACCTCTCCGGAAAATTTTGTCTCGCCGGTGTAGGATGCCGAACAGTATGCGTATGGTTTCCTGTGTACCAAGCGTCACACGTTTTCTTCGATATTCCTTCGGTAGCCACACTAGGTGCCCAAAGTAGGCATTCGACTGTAGCCCAACATGCTGACCTTTGCGCTATTCTATTTCGCCGCCCCCCGCCCCACAAAAGAAAAAAAGAAGACATTGTTGCGGCGCAGCGAATTTTCGAATGGTGAAAGTTCGATTTTGTTACTTCTTCCGCCGAAAGTAATGGGCCACGGAACGCTTCAGTTGCCGGATACTATTATATTATTGCGATAGCAGCTATATGAAGACTGGAGGCGCATTCCTGCCGTTGCCCTCATGTTCCGTATAAGTAAAGGCCAAGGGCGATAACATCGTGACCGCGCGCCGAATGCTCTATGTGCGAGTGAAAGCATGGGGGGGAAGGGGTGAGCCGACGGTGGTGGCTGAGTCTTGTGTGCGCAAGGGAGAAAAGCGGGGAGGAAGCGCGCCGCCTTCCGTCGCACGCGATACATTTTGGGAGTGGAGGGAGGGGGGCAGGGTGCTGTGATCTGTGAATCTGGTTTCGCAACCTGTTTATTTGCCTTGTTTGACGCATAATATATAGTGACTTTTTCTTAGGCACGTAGATTTATTGGTGACTTATGCGTATATTTAAATATCTTGTTGCGAGGTTTTGTGCATATGCGCAGTGAACATTGTTTCCAGTGACAATTTTTTGCCCTGTATCAAGCTGTATCTTCACATTTGTATATTCCATTGTATCTTCGCATTTCTAATCTACGAAGGCGAGTCAAATGAAAGTGAGAAAACCCGCCCCGCGCAATAATGGTTGGGTTCATTATTTTCGAGGCATGTGCGTAGCACATACGCATCTCATTTACAATTGACATGCAGAGGTGAGGTTAAATGTTCTTTAATGCTCTCATACACTGGGTTGAACATGGGTGTGTGACATAATGGACACTCCGAAAGTCGAACAGCTTGGTGTCGTGAGGTTTTTGACAAATGAAGATGTTTCCCAAAAAGAAATTATTTGCCGTATGGCTGCCGTATGCGTTGGACATTGCGTTTCATTGGCCACTGTGAAGCGTTGTAGCAGACTGTTCAAAGAAGCACATGAAAGTTACAAAGACGATCCATGGCCGGGCCAAAGCCACCGTGCAATCACCCCGAACACAATTGAAAAGGCCGTCGTTCCTCAGTGGCTATGGTATGGGCTGCTGAGCACGAGGTGGCGGGATCGAATCCTGGTCACGGCGGCTGCATTTCGATGGAGGCGAAATGCGAAAACACCCATGTACTTAGATTTAAGTACACGTCAAAGAATCCCAGATGAGGGTGACGACTTTTTGTCTGCAATTGTGACCGGGGATGACTCATGGTGCCGCTACTACTAGCCTGAAACACTACGGCAAAATTTACAGTTGAAACATTTGAATTCACCACTCCCAAGGAAAACAAAGGCCGTCATTTATGCCGGAAAAGGGGTGACTTCTTTTTAGATCGTTAGGGGCCACTATTGATCGAATTTTCTAAAGCTAGAGAGACTCTAAATCGTTTCAGATATTGTGAATGGTCTGATCGGCTGCGTGTCGCAATTAAGAACAAACGACGTGGAAAATTGAGCATTGGGAACATCTTGCTTCACGACATTACCCGTTCCCACGTCGCTGATGTGGTTAATAGAAAACTGGCAAAGTTCAAGTGGGAAACGCTGCAACATCCCTCATGCAGCCCAGACCCGTTGCCTTGCGTCTTCCACATTTGGTAAAATTTGAAGAAACTGCTCAAGGGAACCAGATTCGTGTCGGAAGATGACGTGCAGTCATTTACGGATTTTTGAGGTAGCAACCCAAGGAGTTTTATGAGACGGGAATTACACGACTCATTAGTAGGACAAGTGTCTAAATACTCATGGTGGCTACTATTAAATAAAGTACCCCGTTTGTCATATATTCGCATTGGCTCACTTTTATTTGACTCGCCCTCGTATATGTTGCAGAACTCCTGCTTTTTATATGTGCTCTCTGTTGCGACTATAATTTCGGAGCAATTACTCGCAATACACAACCGGTGACAGCTGTTCCTGCGCAATACATTCTAACAAAGGAAAGCGTCATTGAGATTTTCCCCTGGTCGTGGCATATGTACGAAAATGTAAACAAGGTTGTTGAACGACACACACACACACACACACACACACACACACACACACGCACACACACACACACACACACACACACACACACACACACACACACACACACACACACACATATATATATATATATATATATATATATATATATATATACATATATCTTAATCCCTCGACTAATTCTATAAGGAGGAGGCCGAGCTGCAAAGTGAGCCCCCCCCGAACGAAATTTCTGGCTACGCCACTGACGTCAGGATACACTTCAGTAGACGTCAGGACACACCATTGCATGAAAGTTCTCCTCTTTTAAAGCAGTTTATTACCCTAGGTGACTAGACCTGGGAATGTGATGACTGTGTCTCGGCCAGTCACAATCGTCGAATGGTTCGCAATATGTGACTGATGACGTCCCACCATCTTGCCATACTCCGCGCCCTTTGTTGCACTATCGCTCAACATACGTCGCAACCGTGTGGTGATTTGGGAAGAAAAAGTTGACGCAGTTCTCACGGTAGTCCTAGATGTTGGCCATTTTAATCAATTAGTAGACTCTCTGTGACGGTCAGCTGTCAGGGTCAGGTAGAGTGGTCTTCGCTGTAGTTACCGCTTCCACGGAGGGTGGCAGTTGTGCTCGCCTCGAAGTGAGCTGCTTTCTTTTCGCGTCACAGTCTACGTTGGACCCTGTCGCCGTCTGGGCGTGTGTTAATGAAATGACTGCCTCTTTAGAAGCACCCAAGGAATGCTCATCGGCTTTTTGAGACGTAAGAATAGTCATCCCATTACCATCACGCCGTCCTCACACCAGCTTCTTCCATCCATGCACTTCATTTCTCGTTCGTCATTATATAGTAATCATGGGCTGCCGTCATTAAATCGTGATACTGCTGTTGTGTGACACCATCGTGTTCATTGCTTATTCGTCAGACAGACGCTATCATGCATCCGTTGTCACTGTAGGACACTGTAGTGCATGTGCATATTTCTTTTGTATCTGGCTGTCTTGTATGAACGTATATGTAACATTCCTCCCTGTTATGACCCTCAACTGAGGGTTGACAGTATTTCTAAATAAAAAAAAAAAACGTCGTCGCCATGAAATTGTGATTGTGCCATCATCCTCATTCTGGTGTCTTCATCGGGTTGTTGTGAAACAGTTGTCACAGTGTCGCGGCATCTCCTTGTCGTTCGTTTTGTCGTCTTTGCCACAATGTCGCCGTTATGCCATCGTCACAATTTGAGAATCGACATGTTATTGCTTTTACGCAGTCCTCCTCACGCGCATTTACCATTCCAGCGATATCATGCCTTCTTCCCTATGACATCGTCACTGCGTCAGCGTCATACAGTCGTAGCCATGCCACCATCTTCACGGCAGATCTTGGAAAGCGAAGGCCAAAGCAACGCTTTGCAATAACGGAGTATGCAGCATGCACCCGGATCCACGAGTCTTTGAATTAGCACTACAGGTGTTAAAAAAAAATGGAACTTCATTAATAGGATTTCTCATAAAAATTGCTGGATTGCGTTCTGTCATAATTCCTTTCCTAACAATTTTGCTAACAATTTCTACCAATTTCCTTAGTGTATAGCTTAATTATATGTTCGAATGTTTACAAAGTGTCACATTTTCGCAAGTGTTTTAGAATAGTCAGAGAAAGAGAGACAGAAAAAAACAAGCATGCACAGGTATGACGATGGTGAAATAGTTTATTTTTACTATACGGTGATATGTTTTAAAATCATTGCAGTAACTACAAAGGGGAATGGCTTTTTATAGTGAGGGTAGTGCAGGTTCAGTAAGGATACAAAGTCTAAGATATTGGTGGGTGATTGGTATCTCTGCACGGAAGAATGATACATCCGAAAAATTGTTTACGTGATGCTAATCGTGTTTTACTGCTTCTACAGCAAATTGACGATGCAGCTTATTCCTAGTTGTACTGTTAAAAACGCTATTGTTGAGAATTTATTGCAATACATAGTTTACTCGTTCGCTTTGTGAGCTTGATAAGCAATGGCGTCTCACAGCGGAAATAACAAAATCTTGAAATGGGAACGCTGATTTAACAGGGGAAAAGAGGCGTGAAAGGAGACAGGAACAGGCGTAAGCAGGCAGACATGAAATTATTCTCCGCGCTTATAGCGCGACGTTGAAGCGTTAGATACTACGTATTACCCTGTCATATCATGTCCCTTCGTTACAGCATGTGACTGGGGCTGCAAATTCTTTAAATTGCTCCGGACATGTGAAACCGATTCGTAATGGATAACACCGTAAATGAATACCGCCCTACAACTGTGGCGTTTGTGTATATTGTTAGTAGAAAGCACGAAATAAACCACAACATTGGGGCGACATAGGAAGGGTGTGTTGCATTGTGAGTGACTCCTTGTAGTAGTTAGAAGTCGCCGACCGTGTGCATACCGCAAGACACGTGGACGCGCGTTCTATCGGCAACCTAAGACAAGGTGAAGAAAATGTTTAGCAACGTAGCCGATAAGAAGCCGATCAATGAGTTAGCGGTAAAAGGGAAAATAGAGAAATTCCGGATCAAGCTACAGAACAGCTATTCGGCTTCAACTCAGGAAGAGGTGTTGAACTCAGGTGTTGAAGCCATGAACGACAATATTATGGGCATCATTAAGGAGTGTGCAATAGACGTCGGTGGTAACTCCGGTATACAGGGTACCAGTAAGCTATCGCCGCAGATGAAATATCTGATCAAGAAACGCGAATGTATGAAAGCCTTTAACCATACAAATACAATATAACAGGCAGAACTTCCCAAGTTAATGAACAAGCGTAAGGTAGCTGACATAACGA
Organism: Dermacentor andersoni; assembly: GCF_023375885.2. Classification (NCBI taxonomy): domain Eukaryota; kingdom Metazoa; phylum Arthropoda; class Arachnida; order Ixodida; family Ixodidae; genus Dermacentor; species Dermacentor andersoni. The sequence goes on from NC_092820.1 coordinate 91,866,955, forward strand.
AGTATAATATGAATTGAATTGAACATGCTCTCAAGAACGGACGAAGCCTAAAAGCAGTGAAGAAACTGGAAATAGGCACAAATCAGACGTATGCGTTAAAAGACAAAGCCGGCAATATCATTACTAATATGGATGAGATAGTTCAAGTGGCTGAGGAGTTCTATACAGATCTATGCAGTACCAATGGCACCCACGACGATAATGGAAGAAAGAGTAATCAAGAGTAATTTGATATCCCACAAGTGACGCCGGAAGAAGTAAATAATGCCTTGGGAGCTATGCAAAGGGGGAAGGCAGCGGGGGAGGATCAGGTAACAGCAGATTTCTTGAAGGATGGTGGGCAGAGTGTTCTAGAAAAACTGGCCACCTTATATACGCCATGCCTCACGACCTCGAGCGTACCAGAATCTTCGAAGAACGCTAGCATATTCCTAATCCATAAGAAAAGGGACGCCAATGACTTGAAAAATTGGGTAACAGCTTGCTGTCCGTTGCCTACAAAGTATTTACTAAGGTAAACACAAATAGGATCAGGAGCACCTTAGACTTCTGTCAACCAAAGGACCAGGTAAGCTTCCGTAAAGGCTACTCAACAATAGACCATATTCACACTATCAATCAGGTGATAGAAAATGTGCGGATTATGAACAACCCTTATATATAGCTTTCATTGATTACGAGAAAGCGTTTGATTCAATCAAATCCTCAGCAGTTATGGAGGCATTACGAAATCAGGGTGTAGAGGAGCCGTATGTAAAAATACTGAAATATATCTATAGTGGCTAAACAGCCACTGTAGTCCTCCACAAAGAAAGCAACAAAATCCCAATAAAGAAAGGCGTCAGGCAGGGAGATACGATCTCTCCAATGCTATTCACAGCCTGTTTACAGGAGGTATTCAGACACCTGGATTGGGAAGAATAGGGGATAAGAGGTAATGGTGAATATCTTAGTAACTTGCGATTGGCTGATGATATTGCCTTGCGTAGTAACTCAGGAGACCAATTGCAGTGCATGCTCACGGACCTGGACAGGCAAAGCAGAAGGGTGGGTCTGAAAATTAGTCTTCACAAAACTAATGTCTAACAGGCTTGGAAGAGAACAGATGTTTACGATAGGTAGCGAGGCACTGGAAGTGGTAAGGGAATACATCAACTTAGGAAAGGTAGTGACCGCGGATCCGGATCATGAGACTGAAATAATCAGAAGAATAAGAATGGGCTAGGGGGTGTTTGGCAGGCATTCTCAGATCATGAACAGCAGGTTGCCATTATCCCTGAAGAGAAAAGCATATAACAGCTGTGTCTTACCAGTACTCACGTATGCGGCAGGATCCTGGAGGCTTACGAAAAAGTTCTACCTAAATTGAGGACGACGCAACGAGCTATGGAAAGAAGAATTATGGGTGTAACGTTAAGGGATAAGAAATGATCAGATTGGGCGAGGTAACAAACGGGAATTAATGACATATTAGTTGAAATGAAAAAAAAAACGGGCAGTGGCAGGGCATGTAATGAGTAGGGAAGATAACCGGTGGTCATTAAGGGTTAAGGACTGTATTCCAAGAGAATGGAAGCATAGCAGGGGACGGCAGAAAGTTAGGTGGACGGATGAGATTAAACAGTTTGCAGGGACAACACGGCCACAATTAGCACGTGACCGGAGTAGTTGAAGTATGGGAGAGGCCTTTGCTCTGCAGTGGGCCTAATCAGGCTGATGATGATGATGAACCCTAATCAATATTATTTGGAGTAGCTAATGTTCTTTCGCACGAAATGGCTTCTCTAATCTATCATAACTACAACTACATAACTTGCTCAAATAAAATTATTTCATTCTAATTTGATTCACCAATTAGGCAACTGCAGAAGGTCTTACTTTATGGACACCGCGTCATCCTCAACGACACACTGAGCCATGGTTCCAGTCACTCGTTCACTCAGTCATTCGTTGCATGAAGTCCAGATGAGCAACTGGCCATGATGTTACGCAGTATCTGACAAGTCCACTGAGGGATTTTCTACAGTAATCATTTATCTACGGTCTTTAGCTGCGCAGGTCTGTCCGTGGCATTTCTCGCGTTCAGAACAGAAGGTTGTGTTCCGCTACCGTCACACTCTCGCAAAGACATTCTACATGGGGATGAGCATAGGTAGACAGGATAGGAAAATGCAAAAATAAAGCTGAATAAATAAATGAATTATTAATATTTCTAATATATAGATCTAGGGGAAGATTAGAAACCCAGGTAGTAGAAACTATCACGGAATCATATATTGCAACGTCTCTCATAGCGTAGCATTCGGTGGTGATATAAAGCTTAGGGGTGTGCGAATAGCAAGTTTTCGAACCGAATCAAATGAGAATTGAATAGCGCAAAAAGCTAATCGATTCGAATATCGTTTGCTGTTCAAATATTTCTAGAATAACGTAGTGGCGTTCTCACATGTGATATAAAGGATCTTCAGATCGCAGTATATTCACAAGATGCGCAATTTTCTGTCAACACATTACAGGTTACGAAGTGTTCCACATTAAAGCCTAACTGGGGAATGAAAGAATTCTAGAACTCAATTTGATCTCTCACGAAACGCTGGTGAATGCGAAAGGTTGCCCTGTAACTAGAATAGTATTGCACCCTGGACGGTGTTGCGTGCTCCCTCTTCTTGTGTTCTGTGTCTACTGTAGTCGCCGTGATATAGACTATGGAATTTTGCTTCAGACTGCACGATTGGGCGCGTAGTTTTGCTGATATAAGATGTTAAAAAACAATTTGAAGACTAGTCCTATCTACAAATAGACAAATCTGATTTGAAGATTGAATCCAATGGGAGAATAGTGGATTCGCTATTCGAAAGTTTCGAATCTTGACATGACCCTAGGTAAGCACCATAAATAAACAGTGCACGTGCTTAAAATTGATACAGCCAAATCAAAATATTACTTCATCACTTGCCCAGGCCGATTTATTGGACAAGGGAAAGTGTAGAGGAGTTTTGTATTAACAATTTACTGCTTTCATTCACCTTTAGCACTTCTCTTGATAAGATTTCTTTTTATTTCTGTATTGCAGACTCTCGGGGAAGCTGAAGCAGAACGAAGATGGAGTTTCGGAATCCTTAGCACATGTCATAGATGCATTCTTCAGCCCCAGGTATGAGGATTTCGTTTTCTTGGCAACTTTTTCTGGCGAGCTGTCAGGACGCCAGCTGATACAGACGGTGGAAAAGTTGCGTGAAACAAACTTTTGACCGCTATCGCTGTCAAATCCTAGGGACGAATGGTTTGGTGGCGGTTATAATCATTGCAGAAATTCCCACTGCGGCTTCTCCTACTGCACATGTAGATTGAAGCGGCTGTGGTGCATAATAAAACTGGCTACTGCCTTAACCTCGTCGCTTCGAGGGGCCATATTTGTGGACAAATGGTGGCACTCTAAGCCGAAGTGCACCTGATCAAAAGTTTTGATGAAATGAAATCGAGCGCATTATTCACCTTGCAAGCCGGTTTATGCACATTTCAGAGAAGGACAGTTAAGTTTTAGTTCTTTTCTCCTTGAAGTCGACCAAAGTCTCTTCAAGGTGATTATCGGCGTTGATGAAGCAGGAGGCTGGTTGGAGGTAACAAAACTTGAAGATATATTGCAACGGAAATATTTACACAGTCAAATACAGAGTTAGCAAAAGAACACTGATACAAAACACACAAGTAAACAGCGCCTTACTCTTCTACTTTTTCTTAAGTTAGAGCCTAGAACAACTGTCACTACATACGATCAACCGAGTCTCACTGTTCTACCACTAAGTGGTTACGGCCCAGACTAGCGTTGCATCGTACGGAGTCTTACTGTTCTATCAAGTTTAGTGATTACAGCCTAGACTGAGGAGCAAGCACCTCGTCTCGATTGTTATAGTTGGAAGAGACAAAGAAAAGGGGCGGTAGGGTCGTTAGCCCATCCCACGGAAGAAGTTGCCAATGAGAGTTGACAGTTTGCTTAAGCCACAACCCAAGGGGACGGCCTTACTCTCAAAAGTAAATGCATTGGAAAACAACCCTGTTTTCCTTCTTCCCACAACTTCGTCTCCCTCTCTTATTTCCACGTGGTCAGTGACGACCTCGGCAAACACGCGAGGCACGCACGATTTATTGCGGCCACCTCGCACCTCAGCGGCGTTTCTAGCCAGCAGGGGGCTCGGGCGCTGGTGTCCCAACACCGCGTACCGCAGTCCCCCTCAAGGTCTTTCCTTGTAGAAAAACAATGACCGCTGGCGGCATCCGGACTCGGTGTTCTTAAACGAAGTTCTCCGAACGCGGCCTCCGCATGCGCACCGCGCCCCTCTCGACGGCGCGCACTACAAGTTGTAACCCGACACCAAGCGGGCTCTCCTCAGCGCTCAAAACAAGATGCACGTGGCTGCCGCTCGAATGCGTAGGGGCGTGAACCCCCCCGCTCCGTACGCGCAACACGTGGTCAACATTGCTAGCAGCTGCGTCTCTAACCAGCAGGGGACTCGGGAGCCGGCGCCAGAACGTCGCGTATACCACCGTCCCACTCGAGGTTTGTCCGCGTGGCCCTATTATGACCATCGGCGGAATGTCAATACCGCAAGCGTAAGAGCAAGTTCTCCGAATCCGTTTTCCGCATCCGCACCGCGCCCCCACGTCGCGCGCCGCGGCTCGTCACCCGACACCACGCTGGCCGTCCGACCCCTCAGAAACAGAGACGGTTGCTGCCCGACGCGCTGTGGGGTGGACGCCCCCCTATTCACAAAACACATGGGAAACTCGCGGCGCTGCAAAAGTATGTACAAAACAATCATGCAGCCCCACACCGTCCATTCTGCATGCTCGAGAGGTGAGCGGCCTAACAGACACCATTTGTCAGCTGAGGCGGCCGTTAAAGAAAAAGTCGGTTGCGAGAAGCTCAGGCGACGTTTTCTCACATTATTCGAGCAGCGCCAACAAGACGACGACGGTGTGAAAGGGTAGAGGACGAGCTCTGACTCACAACTACGTTCACTGAAACACACATCCGGGGCGCTATAACGTAAAACTATTCCAAACTTGTCTATTCCAATTCTGCTATCAGCCCTCCACGATTGGTCAAAAACTTTTTTCGACCACCCCCACTTCACCTGTCTGTCACGCGACGTCACGAAAACCGCGATACCTCCCCATCTGATATGATGTTAACACACTGATTATGCATGATTTGACAGAAAAAAGAAAAAAATTTATTTCTGATTCGACCCCTTTTCGCCATTAGTCCTCGGCTATTGGTAAAAAGTTTTCGGGCTGCACCCAGTTCACCTGCTTATCACGCGACGTCACAAAACCGCACAAACTCACCGCGTCAAAGTGACGTGTACGCGATAAAGATGCATTAATATGCCGAACAAAACTGAATTTTATTCGGAATAGCCGCAGGCTGCCCCGTTCCGAAAGGAATAAAAGGTGGCTGCCGCCGATCGCTGAGACGCTGGCTACTCGCACCTGCCTGAGAGCATGTGTGTATTTGCGTATAATAAAAGTTCTTGCGTGGCCGTGTAACGTTGTCGAGGACTTTCGGCACGCTTACCACCTCATTCTGCTAAAACTTCTTTGCTGAGGGTAAGTTTTAGCGCCATTCTGAAGCTTCCGTTGCATGCCACCGCGATTTTCGACCAGCCACCACAAGCTAAGTAAGGGAAAGTCGACCAATCGCAGACGCCGGCACCACCCTCTTCATCCGGTTATCGATTTTCAGTGCACTGGCTCTGCCCCAGCGAATCCCTCGCCACTTGAGCGTTCTCCTCGCCTCTTGTCAGCCAATTAGATACGGCAAGCCGCTCAGTGTAGGCAATGTTATTCGTTTTTCCAGCCAACAAAAGTGACCTCCTATGAACGAAGATAGTGTTTGATTGGTCTGTACAGACAATCCTGCGGGTGACCGCCCGGTGCTTGCGTCAGTGGTTACGCAAATTTGACGTCAGGAGATTGGAATAGAAACATATTGGAATAGTTTTACGTTATAGGGCCCCAGGTATATAAGCGACACAAGCGACTACATGGTCAATCGAGGAACGCACAACCGGGCCACGTGTATACAGGGCACATGTTACGGTATCGAGCTATCTAGGTACGTTAATTCCTGCTGAGAAAGCGCGATCGAAGGCTGTTCTAATGCACAAGGTGCCTTTTAGCTCATGTGGGCTGCTTCCACGACTAATCTGGCATCGTCTTGTTCGCGCTATTCCCATTATTAATTATTATTATTACTAACTCGCCCAACTTTCCACTCTAAGACGTTTTCTTATGTTGTGCCTTGATTTCTAGACATTACGTTTTTACTTCAGAAAGCTGTTTATGTGTCTAACGTTATTTTTTTTCTCGGTGAATGGCTGGAACACTGTGAAATCAAGTTTTGGAGATAGTTATTCATTGCCTTGCCTAAATGTTTTTCTGTTGTTAAGAAGGTAAAGCAGTCACGACAGACAATTTAGAAGTCGATATCATGGCGAAATTCATTTCTGGGGAAATACACAGTAGAAACGTCTGCAAAAACATGCGCCATACCATTCGTCTTCTTTTTTTAAAGGGTTCGGTTTAAAAAGAAAAAAGGGGTTCGGCGCGAACCCCTTCACTCTTGCATGCATACATATACATATATAGGGTAATTATTAACAAAATCCAGCCCCTTGGTTTCCCTTGTTCTTTCGTTTACTCATTGCGAGCGTGTCGAACCTGGCAACCTTGATGTAATCAGGTAGCATGCGAGGGTTTGTTAGCCACGTGCCCGATCTCCTAAGATCACGTGTTACGTGACGCTATCGGGCAAAACAGGATGTTTTACATCCGCCCACCTCGGCTCTGAGCGGCGCTGGCTAACACTCCTAGGGCTAGATCTAGAACATAAATACCCAAGTTGGTGGACGGGTTGATTGCCATCGCCACAGCACATTTGGCAATGCAACGCAGTTGTAATGCGGAGGTTTTGGGATCGGCTCCCACCGGCGACATGCCATCTTTTCGCCCACATTAATTCCATTTCTCTAACATTTCCTACATTAAAATTACAGCTAATTTCCCCGATGCTTTCCTTGGCTTCTTGTTGGCTTTACACGGTCATGATTAACAAGATCGTACCCCGTCTCCTTTATATATATATATATATATATGTATTGTTATGGGGATGGTGGGAGTATAGACGATTGTATTTACAATATATATACAAAATGAGTCTGCGTAGTAAAGTTGGCTGACCACCAACAAGCCGCAGTAGCCAGCGTCTTGCCATCCTTTTCCTCTCTTCGTTCATCCTTCCGTAACAGAAACCCCGGGTGGTGAAGCGCTGTCTTGGCGCACGGTAGGCGAAGAACTGCGAGCGGAGTGTGGCTTCAGCCGCGAAGCGTGCATGACGTCAACAGGTGGCGGCCTTCAGGATGGATGAAAATGTGACGGCGCGATCTCGTAATTGACGTCGTAAACTTGACGTAGGACTTCATGAGGCCCTGTGAAGCGAGAGAGAAGTTTCTGGGAGAGGCTGACTTGACGACATGTTGACCAAAGGAGCACCCAAGCACCTAGGAGGAAGTGAACATCGCGATGGCACCGGTCGTAACACTCTTTTTGCAGTTGCTGCGAGGCTAAGAAGCGAGATCTGCAACTTCAGCCGCCATGTGAGCGCGATCGATGACTTCACGAGCGTACTCAGTGGCAACGCGGGGCACAGAAGGTAGGACGGTGTCAAAGGGCAAAGTGGGGCCGCGACCATACAAAAGATAAAAGGGTGAATATCCTACGGTGTCATGTCGGGACGAGTTATGTGCGAATGTCGCGTAGGCCAGCAGGGCGTCCCAGTTGCGGTGATCGTTGGAAACGTACATAGACAGCATCTCTGTGAGTGTTCGGTTGAGACGTTCCGTAAGACCGTTGGTTTGTGGGTGGAAGGCGGAGGACAGCTTGTGCTCAGTGGCACAAGCGCGGAGGAGGGCGTCCACAACTCGAGACAAGAACGAGCGGCCGAGGCCTGTAAGTAACTGTCGAGGGGCACCGGGCTAGAGAATGACGTCGTGAAGGAAAAACTAGTAGCGCAACTAGTCGGCAACGCCTTTGTTATCGCGTAGGGTGTCACATAATCAGTAGCGACGGTGATCCACTTATTCTCTCTGGTCATCGTCGGAAAAGGGCCAAGCAGGTCAAGGCTTACGCGAAAGTATGATTCAAAGGGAACATCAATTGGATGGAGACGGCTGACAGGTGGCCACAACTCGCAAGTTGCGACATAACGACGCACAGAGCGGTAGAGACCCGGCCAGAAGAACCGGCGTCGTACGTGGTCGGATGCACGCAAAACTCCAAGGTGTCCTGCCGTCGGTGCATCGTGAAATTGTTCGAGAACGTCGGATCGCAGATGACGAGGAAGGACAAGCAGCAACTCAGGGCCGTCAGGGCTGATATTGCGGCAGTACAGGATGCCATCATGCAGCACGAACATGCGGCACACGCCGTCGGTGCTGCCAGACTGTCCTCCGGCGATGATGGACTGTCAGGATGCGTCGCGTTGTTGTTCAGCGCGCATGTCGGTCATGTCAGTCAAAGCCATCACGCAAGTCAACTGATCATGCGAAAGAGGATCAGGAGGATCCAAGGGGTGACGCGAGAGGCATCAATGCCCTTTTGCAGACGTCCAGACTTATAGTTGACAACAATGAAAATTCCTGGAGCCGCAAAGCCCAGTGACCAAGCCGTCCTGTGGGGTCCCGGAGGGAATACAGCCAGCAGAAAGCGTTGTGATCTGTAACGAACGAAAACCTGCGGCCATACAAATATGGCCGGAACTTGGCGACAGCCCAAACTAAAGCAGAGTACTCCCACTTGGTGATGGAGTGATTTCTCGCCGCAGGTGACAGCAGGCGGCTGGCGTAAGTTATCACACACTCGGTACCATTCTGCTGTTGGGCGAGAACAGCGCCGACGCCGTGTTTGCTTGCGGCAGTGTGGACTTCGGTCGGTGCAGATGGATCAAAGTGGGCAAGTATGGGAGGGGTGGTCAGAACCCCGATGAGCGCGGCGATTCTCATGGCGATTCATCATTCGCCATGAGAATCGGCAATTCGCCATTCTCATAGGGCCCGGAGCCTGCTCCGGGCCCCATGAGAATGGCGTGTTCTTCTTTACAAGACCTCTCGAAGGCCGAGCAACGTCGGCAAAGTTTTTGACGAAACGGCAAAAGTAAGAACACAGGCCGAAGAAACAGCGCATGTCAGAAGCAGAACGTGGCACAGGAAAACTGCGTACGGCGCGAAGTTTTTCCGGATCTGGTTGGACACCGGATGCGTCAACGAGGTGTCCCAACGCGGAAATCTGACGGCGCCCAAATTGACACTTCGTGGGGTTCAGTTGAAGGCTGGCTTTTCGGAAGACAGCAAGAATTGCAGCGAGACGGTAAGGTGGCTGCCGAACGTGCGAGAAAAATCAATAACGTCGTGAAGGTAACAAAGACAGTTGGTCCATTTGTAGCCTCGCAGAAGAGAGTGCATCATACGTTCAAATGTCGCAGGAGCATTGCATACGCCAAAGGGCATGACTTTGAACTGATATAAGCCATCCGGCGTAATGCAGGCCGTCTTCTCGCTGTCCATTTCATCAACTGAAATCTGCCAGTAGCCGGAACGAAGATCGATGGAAGAGAAGTATTCAGGTCAGTGCAAGCTGTCCAAGGCGTCGTTGATGCGTGGTAGTGGGTAGACGTCTTTTAACGTGATCTTGTTTAAGTGGCGATAATCGACGAATTAACGCCAGGTACCATCACAAGGAGGGCATGCGATGCCAAAGGACTGACTGATGGCTCGATGACCCATTTGCTGAGCATTTTGTCCACTTCTGATTGGATGACTCGAAGTTCAGCATGCGATACCCGATATGGACGCCGACAAATAGGATTCGTGTCTCCAGTGTTTATACGGTGGTGAACAACAGATCGTTGGCCTAAAGACCTGTCCCCGAAATCAGATGTCACGGTACGATTTAAGCAGGTGACGTATGTCCGTGGCCTGTGCAGAGGTGAGGTCAGGTGCAATAATTTTCGCGAAGTCATCCGTTAATGAACCAGAGCTGTGAGCGGAAATTGGCGCTAATAAGCCACTCTCGGCATTCAGACTCAATATCAAGTGCGGAACCACTAATAACGCTGGCCAAGAACATTCCGGCCGGAATCACTTGTGGGCACAGGCTGAAATTCAGAAGTTGTAGAACGACGTCGTTATTAGTAACCGTGACCAACGTATGCGGAACAGCAACGTTCCGGTTCAAACGCACATCGATGATCGGGCGAAGCACATATCCAACATCAGGAACCAGTGGCTGGGCGGTCAAGGTGACTTAAGTAACTGACTCAGGAGACAGACGCACATCGTGAAGCGAGCAGAAGTGCGGTGGGGCGGTGCTCGGAGCATCGGCGAGTTGAGGCAGTTCCAACTGAAGAACGCCGGTCGCACAGTCGATGAGAGCAGAACGAGTGGATAAAAAGTCCAATCCAATGATAACTTCGTGAGGGCAGTTGTCGATCACAGCAAAGAGAACGCAAATAGGGCGGCCGACTATAATTAAACGCGCAGTACACATTCCAAGAACAACCAGCACGCCGCCGTCAGCCACACGAAACACTCGTGCAGATGCTTGGGTGAAGACCTTCTTTAAACGTCTGCAGAGGCTAGCACTCATCACAGATACGTGGGCTCCAGTGTCGACGAGTGCTTGGACAAGTACGCTGTCTATTTTAACGTCTATTAAACTTCTCCTCGTTGGCACAGATAGAGTATTTGCTGCTTTAGTAGGCAATGTAGCACCGCCTCCCAGGGCTGCATTTCTTAGTTTTCCTAAAGGGTGTGGCCAAACGCCACAAGGGACGAAAGCCGACGTGGCTGCTGTGAACGGGAAGATAGACGATGTGTTTGCGGTGAACGAGACTGGTGTTCGCGCGGCGCTGGTGAGCGGCTGTACCACGCGTTTCTAGCAGAGTTGGCGGCTCTGTTAGACACGGCGGTGGGCAAAACATTGCGGGCATTTCAATGAAAACGGCTTAGGTTGGTCGGCGTGCGAGGTGTTGAGGGCCACGAGTTGCGACAGTATAGGGCGACATGACCAATGCGGCTGTAGCAAGCATGTGGCGCCCCCTCACGCATAATGTTTGTTCGCCGCCAGGCTCGGTGGCCTGCCAAGCTCGGCAGGCAACATCGGTCACCGCAGTGCAATAAACACCGAGGAGCACAGCTGCTCGGCGGTTAGTCATCGTTTAGCACCACCACGCTGCGGAGCGTCCATCTAACGGAGGGTGCCTCGAGCCCTCCCTTGTTCAAGAACCCGGGGGGATCGTGACAATGACGACAGGTGAAACATATCGGCTGGTCTTCCGCAGTTCTCCACTCAGTCGGGTTGCCATTACGCAGAGAGAAGCGTCAGGGTGGAGCGAAAATAGCAGAAGGGCGTTCGTTGGCTTTGGAATTGGCGAGAGCACACAGTATGTAAACCAATGTTTTCATGTTCCTGGCGAACGATGGCTTGTTCGAGAGGAATTGAAAACGTGGTAGCATCACGGCTACGCGAACACAAAGCTGCGGGCCCGTCGCATCCAGTTCAGGTCTAACGATTCGCACCACGTCCTCTGATGCCGACGCATGCTGCTGTGCGGGTTGATCTTCACACGTGGACGTTGCGGCAGTATTGGGAAGTCGGGCGAATGGTTGCAAGACGCGTCGGCTTTTGGCCTGCTCGAATTGTCGGCGCTATTTAATGATTGCGTCAACTGTAGAGCAGCTTTTGCACATGAGCAGATTAAACGCGTCGTGAGCAATGCATTTAAGCACGTGCCCGACCTTCTCAGTTTCTGTCATGTCATGATCGGCCTTACGGCAAAGTACCAGCACGTCCTGGATGTACGAGGCATAAGACTCCGTGGGGATTGGGCGCGGGAGGGCATTTCGTGCTTTGCGGCAATTTTACGGCTGGCTGGCTTGCCAAGCAACTCTGTCAATTTTTCTTTGCATTGGTCGCAGCTGCTTAGCTCCTCTTCGCGGTTTTCGTACCACACCTTTGCCGTGCCTCTTGGGTAGAACAACAGGTTAGCTAGCATAAGCGTAGGGTCCCATCTGTTGATTCCACTCACGCGTTCGTACATGGCCACCTTCAACGTCGGCGCTATCGGTCCCGCGGAAAGTTTCAGGATCCTTGGGTTGCACAATCACAACGTTGATCCCAAGTGCTCGACGTCACTCATGGTGCGGACGGTGATGCGACGTCCACTGCGGAGCTCCGTTTCCAGCCGTTGTATCCCGCACCACTCACCAATATGTTACGGGGATGCTAGGTGTATAAAAGAATATATATTCAAGACAAGGGGTACCAAGGGGCTCGTATACGTTTTACCCCCCCCCATATATATATATATATATATATATATATATATATATACTCATTTCTTAGGACCCAGACAATACAAAATGTACATAGAGAGTGCAGCTGGGAACTTATGTAATTTTATGTTAAGGCAGGTGCAGGCAGTCAACTGCAATGTGGAATAGTCGGCGACATGAACTTCAATGAGTGATGTATCGTAAACAATTGCGGCCAGAACAAGCACGTTGGGCAAATACTTTTTAATGCAAGGCTGCATACCATGAGCCGAGCAGGCCGTGCTGCTTGCAGTTTTTCTGATCCCTGAACCGTGACAGCGGTACTATGCCATTATAAGGGCTGCGCTTGCAGTTTTTCTCAGCTGTTGCTCCTGTCATACTCGAGAGTTTTATATTTAGCAGCAAATAAAACAAATTCCGCCTACCGCTACTCCGTGCTTATTAAAATTTAGCAGTAAGATCGCATTTTACTGTCGGGATAGTAAATAACGCATGATAACGTTACTTATCTGGATTAAAAAAAGTTGCATTCATCTAGGGGGAACCTAGCTGCTGCCAAGGCGGTGCTATCATATCCTGGGGCCGTATTCTGTAGCGGTTCGCTTTGGAACCGGTTCGGTCTGGCTGTTGCTATTGGTCGGCGCTTCGTTGTCGTCATCCCTGGTGGGCGGGACGATAAATTTTGTTGACGTCAAACAGGTTGCCAATCATCTGGAAAGGAACCGGTTCCCTGCTGCGGGAAGAACCGCGGAGAAGTGGTTCGCTCGAGGGTCGCGCGCGGTGGTGACCATGATGTCGAGGGTTGCTAGGGCAACCGTGGCTGCCGGCTAGTCTCGCGCCAGCTGACGAGCCGGCACCTAGACGAGACGAGACGAGACAGAGACGGCAATGGCGGCTCCTTTGGTTGTGCTGTTGGCGAGCGCCGAAAGACAACGACGTGACGAGAGGCAACGGCGCGACACGTTCGGCATGGCAGAAGAAGAGTTTCGAAGGCATTTTAAGCTCTCCAAAGACATAGTGCGACGTCTTTGCGATGAGCTGGAAGAACATCTCGGACCTCAAAGATTTCGTGGTGTCGACACTACGATGAAAGTGCTGTGCGCGCGGCGGTTTTTTTGCCACCGGGAGCTTTCAACAGTGCGTCGGGAATGAAGAAGCGATTGCTCTGTCGCAGCCTTCGGTCAGTCGGATCATTACAGCCGTCGCCAAGGCCATTACGGTTGTGGGCAAAGAAAAAGGATGGGCTAAATTCCCATCCACGACGCAATAGAAAGCCGCCGTCATCTACTGGCGCAACACACACGACGCCTTTGTTAGGTAGGGGTGCTCCTCGACAAATGAAACGAGTATTTCGTGCTGCCTCGCTGAAACATGAGGACCCAGCCGCCTGTCCTTGTGCGACGACATCGTTTCGGTTTCGGCGGTCGAACAAGTCCAAAACGTAAACAAAGCGAGGAAAGTTGTTTGCGTAACGTATGGCACACCACCTAGCGACTAAATAAGAAAACAACACAAAAAAATTACAACTCCCAGTAGCCGTCTGCGCCGCAAGCTCACATTTATTACTGAAAATTATATTTGCAAGTGTTCTATACAAACCAATGTTTTTTTATAAAACCAGTAACATCCTTCGATTGCTATACCGTTCCCCAAGTACAAACAAAAATGATGACGTGATCTTCCGGCAGACCGCCGGTCGTTGATTGGTTCCCCTTACGCCGCCCCGTTCCACTCTTTCTCCGAGTGACGTAATCCGGACGTAACAGCCAGACCGAACCGGTTCCAAAGCGAACCGCTACAGAATACGGCCCCTGCGTAAGATTCGGTCACCTCCTATAGGTAGGTGCGGAAATCAAAGCGGCCATTAAATCTCGTGGGTATTGTAGGAAAGCCAGTTGGTTTGACTATGCCTAGGCCAGAAAGTGTTCGGCCATGTGTAGTATAGAGGCAACTACCGTCTGATCAGTTCGTCGTCACTGGATGACGAAATTTGGCCGGCGATTACATCGGACACGGCAATCATGCACGTAGATGAAGCAAGAGAGGCAGCAAAACAAATACCGTGCGTCGTCATCCGCGTCGCGGTCTTCTGCGATCACGTGGCGAGCCGTGCTTACAAAGCCTCACAATGAAGTGACGCCCCTCTTTATGTTCTCTGGTATCAAACTTTGGACTGGCCACTATAAATAAAGTTCGCAAAATTACTCGTCCCGCGCTAAAGCTAATGAGATTCCATGCGGGGATTAATGGGTTATTAGAAGAGTTTGCATTTCAAGACATAATGTGGTTTGGAAAAATGCCTCCATATTTGTGCTATCCCCATGCTCATGCAGCTATCAAACTGCTTGCGCTAGGTCTTCACATGATACGATGTTAACTATGGTGTCTAAAAAATTTAATTCTCCCGACTGGCGAGGTTAAAGTTTACAATTTTACAGGTATTTCTTACGTGAATTTGTTGTCACTGTGGCATTCAACTTCAGGTAATATTTCATCCTGCGTAGGCAGTGCTAGTGGTTTTCTTTGCCTATGTCGCATACACGGCCTGAAGCACATGCGCCGTAAGCATACATTCCTTGAAAACTGCAAGAACTATGTAAGATTTGATTATTCACACCCACAGTTTAGTAACTTTCATAATGACGTATTTATTAGAACAGAACAACGAATACCTAAGACTTTTGTGCTAGTACTCCAACGCGTTCATATTTTTACTGAACAAGTCATCCATTGTGAAAAATGCCAGAAATAGAAAACGGATGGGCAGAACACACGAACAAGCGCAGACTCACAATGACGCTTTATTGATAATACACATACACATACTTTAAAAGAATACCGATGAAATTAGGTAATGAAACCAAAGAGCACCCCTACGATGGACAACTGTGGACCGTTTTACCGGCGAGGAGGAAGGCAGCCTCGAACCAGCGCGCCGCGGCGCTCTCCTCTTTGGATTGGTATGTAGGAATTCCGCTTTCTCCCCTGCGGCAGCTTAGAAAGGCAGCAGTTTAATTGCGAATTAGTACAATGCGAACGCGTTCTGTCTGGAATTTCTTCGAAGTCACATGGCTCGAGGTCGATGGGCCACCACTATGCTCTATTCAACTGCGAAAATAACTTTAGGAAGCAAGCGCGAAGTGCATCTTCAGCCGCGGCAGCTTTGTGGACAACGCCGCTGTGATAAAACAGAAGCGTCCGTTGTGTATTTCCAGCATAAACAGAAAGCACTTGATATCATCGCGTGTATGTTCGGAAGGTTTTGTTCCCAGTGATCGCATGGTGACGAACTCGCAACCCATGATCAAACTGGGATATGAAGGAAAGGCGCGTATTCGAGTCGGCCCACTACTGAGAATGAACGAAGTTAACACGAAGTTAACTATTTCGTCGTGCACGCACATTAAACTTATTCTGTCCGAACGTGTTCAAAGATTATCATGCTTGGCTACCAACGTCCAGGCTGAAGTTGACCGATAACGTATTATGAAAACAGTACGTGACTAAGAAATGAAGGTGTTCTCTCTCATTCTGTAACCAAAGCCATGCCTACCGTGTGCCGGCCAGCCCTAGTTTACATGCGCTCTCCCGCGCTTCTGAATCTCGCCAGCAAGCTGTCGACGCCGCTAATCGCGCGTGGCACTGCTACAGAAATATAAAATTGCTGTTGAAAGAGTAGTTTTTCGTTTTTCAGTGCTCTGGAGTAGGCTAGGTGGCCTTACACGCACAGTCATCATTCGAGACCTAAGAGTGCGCATGATCTATCAACGCGTCGCGTGTGTCTGGTTGATCGTGGCATATTCGCTGCCACTGTCATCAGCTCATTTTGTTCATGTTAACAGCCCGTTATGCCGAGTTATTTTACAGTTATTTATTTTGTAAAGCTTGGTGCCCGGGTGCCACATAAACATTGTTTTGTAATGAAGCAGACGCGCCCCTGTGTATGTGCCGTCTGAAGAGGAAGACGAAGGGCCGTGCCGTAATCGCGAGCGAGCCCCGTGCTACGGACAGCCCTTGCAGTGCCTTCATTTACCTAGCGTTCCACAACGTTGTGAACGACAATAAACCTAGTCGCATTTGGTGGAGGTTGCTGAGATCCTTCGCCTCGTCCTGGAGCTCCGCACTTGAACCCTGCCAACAATATCGCCTTGCACTGTGCCTGATCCCGCCACCTCGTTGCCTGCACCACCGGCAGCCACTGTCATCCGCGCCGGCGTCTCTCGTCAACGCGACCCACCCATTTTCAGTGGGACCGCCGAACACGACGTGGAAGACTAGCTGTCATCGTACGAACGTGTAAGTGCCCATAACAAATGGGATGACCAGTCTAAGCTGACCCACGTGCCTTTCTACCTAGCCGAGGTAGCCAAACTTTGGTTCTTCAACCGCGAATCAGACTTTACAAGCTGGTCCGCGTTTAAGACTCTGTTTGCTGAAGTGTTTGATCGCCCAGCTGTGCGTAAGCTACGCGCTGAACAGCGTCTACGCCAGCACGCACAGCAGCCTGGAGAGACATTCCCCAGCTACATCGATCATGTTCTCGATTTGTGCAAGCGGGTAAATCCCAGCGTGTCAGAGGATGTCAAGATCAAACACATCCTCAAGGGCATCGAGGACAGCGCATTCCAGATGTTGCTGGCCGAAAGCCCAGCTGGCGTGTCCTCATTAACCTCCGCCAGAGCTTTGACGAGCTACGCCGCGAACGTTGCATCGCCTGCCAGAACATAGCACGCCAATTCCATCTCGAGCTTCGCAGTTTCTACTGAAATAACCAACTCGACCCTCTCGCAGCATATTAAAGATTTTATTGGTGAAGAGGTGGCCATGCCGCTCTCGCTGCTGCCTCACAGCGACGCACCTACGGCAGCTTTGCCTCCAACGCTGCAGCAATCCATCCGAACTCAGATATCTGAAGCACTTCCTGCAGCTCCATTCGCTTTTGTGTCGACTACAGACGCCTAAACAAGATAACGAGAAAATACGTTCATCCACTGCCTCGAATCGATGACGCTCTCGACTGTTTACAAGGCGCAGAATACTTCATTTCCTTGGATCTCCGCTTCGGCTACTGGCAAGTTCTAATGGCCGAGCCAGACCGTCCGAAAACCGCGTTCGTTACACCCGATGACCTCTAGGAGTTTAACGTCATGTCCTTCGGGTTGTGCAACGCGCCTGCTACTTTTGAGCGTATGATCGACACCATCCTTCACGGCCACAAATAGACGACCTGTTTATGTTACCTAGACGACATCGTCGTCTTCTCAACCCATTTTCCGTCACACATCGCTCGCCTGCATGACTTTCTGACCTGTCTCGGATCTGCCTGCCTAAAGCTTAACCTCAAAAAGTGCCATTTTTCTGCAAGAAAGCTAACCATATTAGATGACGTTATCTCAAAAGACGGCGTCCTCCCGGACCCAGACAAGCTCCGCGCCGTTGCAGACTTCCCAATGCCCTCGTTTATCAAAACCCTCAGAAGTTTTGTTTACCTATGTTCCTATTTTCGTCGCTTCGTACGCAATTTCGCATCCATCGTGGCGCCTTTCAGAAGTTTACTTTCCGCGAGTAACGGCATAGCAGCGTAGTCACCTGAATGTGATGCAGCGTTTCCGCAGTTGCGCCACTTGTTGACCTCACCACCGATTCTTCGCCACTACGACCCTGATGCTCCCACGGAAGTCCATACTGACGCCTGCGGAGTTGGCCTTGGCGCCCTCTTAGCGCAACGGAAAGCTGGCTATGATGAATACGTCGTCGCTTATGCGAGCCGTACTCTAAAGAAAGCAGAATTAAATAACTCCGTCACAGAAAAGGAGTGCCTCGCGATCATCTGGGCACTAAGCAAGTTTCGCCCATACAATTACGGCCTTTCTTTCGCCGTTGCTACTGACCACCATGCCCTTTGTTGGCTTTCTTCCTTGAAATACCTGTCTGGACGCTTGGGACGTTGGGCGCTTCGCTTGCAAGAGTACGACATCCGCGTCATGTACCGCTCCGGTCGCAAGCACTCTGACGCTGATGCGCTCTCTCGCTCCCCACTGACGCCTGACTTGGCGTCTTTGTCAGCTTCCTTGTCCACCCTGTCACCGTTCACCGTTCACCATCACTGACATGCTCACAGAGCAGCGCAAGGACCCAACCCTTGCAGTGTTACTTGACTACCTTGCCGCTCCGTCTGATGTCCCTTCGTCACGAGCACTGCCTCGCCAAGCAACCCACTTTCCCGTGCGGGACAACATTCTATATCGCCGCAACTACATGCCCGACGGACGCCAATGGCGCCTCGCTATACCTCGTCATATGCGCTCTGACGTCTGTGCGTCTTTTCACGCTGATCCCCTAAGCGCTCATGCCGGCGTCCTCAAAACTTACACAAGGTTGCGTAAGCGCTATTATTGGAGAGGCATGTACAATTTTGTGCAAAAGTACATTCAGTCTTGCACTACATGCCCACAAGGCAAGACACCTACCCAGCGTTTCACAGGACCGTTGCAGCCGCTACCATGCCCGTCTCGTCTGTTGGACCGCGTCGGCACCCACCTCTACGGCCCGTTTCCATGAAGCGGGCGTGGAAATCTGTGGATTATTGTCGGCGTAGATCACCTTACTCGCTACGCTGAGACTGCAGTTCTGCCAGCAGCGACCGCCCGTGATGTTCGTTTTTTCATCCTTCGCAATTTTGTTCTTCCCCACAGTGCTCCCCGAGAGTTACTGAGTGATAGGGGCCGTGTCTTCCTGTCGGAGGGCATCCAAGCCCTCCTGGCTGAGTGCAGGATAATTCATCGCAAATCGACCGCGTACCATCCCCAAACCAACGGTCGGACCAAGCGCTTCAATCGCACACTTGGCGACATGTTGCGGATGTATATTTCATCCCCTTTGTTACGTTCGCGTACACCACCGCGACGCAAGCGACCACCGGCTTTTCCCCCTTTTTGCTTCTGTATGGCCGTGAGCCTTCATGCCGTTTGGACACCCTACTGCCGTACCAACCTGACGCTACAGAGTATACTCCGCTTTCCGAAGTCGCCAAATATGCTGAAGATTGCCGTCAGCTGGCACGTGCACTGACTAGTGAGACTCAAAAACGTCAAAAGACAAGACATGACCGTGCTCATCAACCACCGCACAACTTTGCTGCTGGCTCGCTTGTGTGGCTTTAGATACCAGCCCACATTCCTGGCCTTTCTTCCAAACTCCTGGCCCGTTATCATAGTCCGTACCGTATCAACCAGGCCACTTCACCGTTCAACTACATCGTCGAGCCGCTCACCGTGTCACCAGGCCTGCGTAGTCATGGGCGAGCGGCACATGTGAGCCGGCTGAAACCGTATTACGACCCGCTCATCTTCTTCGCATCCTGAGTCGCCAGGATGGCTACGCTTCGCTCCAGGGGCATTGTAATGACGCAGACGCGCCCCTGTGTGTGTGCCGTCTGAAGAGGAAGACGAAGGACCGTGCCGTGATCGTGAGCGAGCCCCGTGCTACGGACAGCCCTTGCAGTGCCTTTATTTACCTAGCGTTACACATCCTTGTGAACGACACTAACCTCGTCGCAGTTTAAAAAATCCTACCGCGAAAATTTCAGGAGCACGGAAGCTAGCAAAACGCGTTTTCTCCGAGCTTCGCGGTTACCTGGAGTCGGATGTACGCTTGTGCAGCAGACCGCATGAAACATGGAGACATCACTGATTGTGGTCGGCTGAGCGTTACCTTAATAGAGTTCAAGGCTACATAAGCAATAATAACACGTTACATGTATGCGTTACGTATCGATAATGTTCAGACTTGACTCGCCTCCTATTTCTATCGTCGGCAAAGCTGCGGGAGCGCCTCTAGGGCCGTCGCCCTTCGATATTGCGGCTATATCGAAGCTAAAAGCTTAGTAATGACACGCTAAGATGTTTCCCACTCCGAACAACATGTTGAAAGCTATCGAGAAAGTTCGAAAACTTGCCACTCGTCGTCAACAGCACGTTCGTGGTTCAGCCTCCAGCGCGATCTCACATACCAGCATAGTCTCGGTCGATAGACAGCGCCGTGATCGTAAAATGGCGGCGTCCTCAATAAAATGGTCTATACACTCAGTTGCTGTGCAAAGACTTATCAGCGCCTCACATCTTATTGCTCCTTGTGATACATCCAGGCTCTGCACTTATGTTCGTGCGGTTCATTCATTCATTCATTCGTTCATTCATTCATTCATTCATTCATTCATTCATTCATTCATTCATTCATTCATTCATTCATTCATTCATTCATTCATTCATTCATTCGTGCGGTTTATGTTCGGCAGAAACATTTTTGATTTTATTACACGCATTTCAATTTTAAAGTATTTGTCTTCCCTATCTAACCAATATCTTATTCCTTACAGACATTTAAAGAAGGAGTAAGATATTGGTTAGATAGGCAAGACATATACTTTAAAATTGAATAAATGCGTGTAATAAAATGAAAATTGTTTCTGCCATAAATTACATATTTTTTCTTTTCAGGATTCACATATGATTTGATTTAATATCTGTTGTTGGGTTTTGTGTTAACACAAGTATGTTTCCATCCACCTGCTGTTCCCAGTGTTTTATTACTTTTGGCACACAATTAGGATGTTTTATTTTCTTTTAATCTTTTTTTCGCACATGTTGTTGCTCTATATTGCTCCATAAATTCGCTGACGTTTATTTCGTGTATAATTGTACAATTTTAGCGTACCATTAGAATCTGAAATGCTTGCTTGTACTTAGCCGTTGCTGTACATTGTACTATACATTTGAAGAATCGGATGACCATGGACATTGCTGCCATGAATTTTCACAGTAACCAACTCTGCTGTAACGCGCAAAATTGTGTATATAAGATTGATCTGCTGTCAAACCTGTCGTTCGTGGGGCTGAGACCTTTGTCAGGCTTTATGCCTTTAGTCTCAGTCTACCTACGTTTGAATGAATGAGAAATAAAATTCAATTCGATTCGATTCAATTGCAGAGGCGCAGTTTCTTTCTATTCCTTTTTATGGGCGGCATTCTTGATAACTTTGTGTATGTGTGATTACGTGATTTCTCTGGTGTTCAATACGGGCAGTTTTTTACCTTGAACGAAAACGAACTTGCCCAACTTTTCAGTCCTGTTAAATCATCGGGGTCAAATATTTACGGCTGATATAACATCTACGGGCCTTTGCGCACCGCTTGAGACCAGTGGGCACCGGCTTCTCGTAGGCTGCGCAAAAATAAACCGCTAGGTCTAAACTAATGTTATTATCAAGGTTTTATTGCTTACGTTCATTCCTTCGGGACACGCACGTATTCGATATGCCTTAAGTTCTGCACCATCTACTCGCCGAGACAGCAAGGGATGTAAAATCCTCGGTCTCCTAGTAATTATTCTCGCAATTTTACTACGTGGAGAGGCAAATATTTCTGAATATAGCGACAACTGATGACAAGAAATCTAGAGATAGCAGTTGCCTAAACAAAAGAAAATATTACAACTCATTTTAGCAGGAAAAGTAATGACAGACATTGTCATGTAAGGGTGCACTCATACTGGTTACACACAGAGGTCGCACGGCCAAGTTGGCGGCAAGGAGACGGGTCACAGATAGTCGCGAATGATCCCTTTGGCCGGAAAGCAACTGCTGCGATTGTTGGTAAACGTTTCAGTCGCGCGACTGCACTGGGAAACGTGCTGAACGAATGAGGGGCCCAGTAAACGGAGGTTTTCATACGGGGGTATCTATTCTCCGGGGCGACGAGAGTGCGAACAGACTTGAACGGCGCCAGTCGCGAGAAATCTTGGTTTTTCGACGGGCACGAAGCACTTCCCTGATGGAACACTGGTTGTCGTGAGTCTCTTCGTGGTCGCCAGTCATTATCGGTTATGCGAACCCTTTCAAATGCCGTGTGAAAGTACCCTAAAAGACGCACAGACCTGTTCAAGGAGAAGCACAGCGATTGGGACTGCATCACTGCTCCAACTTACTATAGTTGCTTATACTATATATGACGCGCTCAACCTAATAACTTGCCCATCTACATGTTACAAATATTATAATTAGTTTCCTTATTTATTGAATAACCACTAGGAGGTCAGTATCTGTCATTAAAGCTCTTGCAGTTAGGATGTCTGGCCTGACGTGGCATAAATATTTGTGCCGCCGGTGGAAGTTATTTTCAGGAAACGACCTTCGTTTTACCATAAATACTAAATATGGAGGTTGAAGGGCCTATTTTAGGCTCGCTAATCCCAACAAAAATGTCTGGACTCCCACAGATTTCGCGAAAGCGCACCCTTTCATTTCGGACTCATGGGGAGATTAACGTAGCTCCGACTGTTTACTCACTTTCCTGTTATATGTTGAGCTAGTTGGTCGAGGATCAGCATTGAGAGCGCTTCAGCAAAATAAATTGTAAAGAATTCGAACGTCACGCAGCTGGTATCTTACGTAAACCATGGAAAGTACTTCTGATTACATGCCTTTCTTCTCTACCGAAAACTTCACATTCCGATAGCGCTGTTTTTCTTTCATAATCATTGCTGTCAAAACGGGCAGAAAAATAAATAAATTTTACCTTGATTGCTATTGGCGAAGGTGGAAGCGAAGTTCGCCAGTACTACAATCGAGGATGAATGCGCATATATCATTCTATACAAACTTGAAACTTTGATCATCAATCGTTTGGTGGTGCACACCAGTGTAATTAAATATTTACTCTGTTCTTGTAACGTCGCTGAAAGTTTTCTAAGTTTAAAGCGTAGCCGGAAGAAAGTCTCTGCCTCTATATATATGCATAAATAGAGATACAGAGATAAAGAGTAGAGAGAGAGAGAGAGAGAGAAAGTATGGGACGTGGCAGGCACAGGCATAGCTGATGGTAATCGCTTGCAATCCAATAATGCTTCCTTGTCGGTCGGCACTTGTTTGACGCATTCTACTGCCTTCTTTCCGCAGATTGGAGCAGAGCCTGAGTAACGTGCTTGCAAAGTTACCAGACCTCGATGGAGATGCGCCCGACAAAGTAAGAGACCGCCATTATATAGTCTAAGCTTGTAGAGAAGAACATAATCAGGAATCCCTCTACAGATTGACTTCTTAAGGTTTTCACCGTCTCCCATTTTTATAGAACATCAACGTATGAAAACTAAGTAAAAGTACAGCAAGAATCCATCTAGCGATGAATGTCGACGTAAATGCGATTCACATTCAAGCAACATAGTAACATGTACTTCCAAGACTTGAACATGTATGCAGCTTGGCTCCTCTCACCCACTTGATGATGACGATTTATTGGCATCCTCTTTTGAAACGGGGCTGGAACAAATCGTCACCTATCCTGCTTGAGTATACTGAGTTATGCTATCAATGCTTTTCCTGCTAGCATTCTTGTATACATCTTTTCAAACTTCTCTATCTGCCTCGTCAGCTGCCTATGACTGAAATGGATTAGGTCGTATCAGTCTCTTTCTTCCGTGCTTTTTCCCACCAATACTCAAAACATTTCTTGCTTAAATCGACTGCTAACCGGTTGGTACTTCCGTTTACATTAAATCTAAGCTCTTCTGGAAGTTGTATGCTACGTACTGGTCTAGCTGGGTGAATCCCCTGCATTCCATTAGAATATGCTGAGTGGTATGCAGATTTTGGTTGCAGCAGGCAGATGCCTCATCTAAGTTTTAATATTTGCTGCGGTGTGTTTTTGTCCTTAGACAATCAGCGCGAGCCTCAATTAGTGAGGCAGTCTTTTTCGTTTTATCGTAGAGATTTTTCCTCCTAATTTATTTCTTTTCGTTCTTGTAAATCTTCATGGCTTTTTCGTTTCCATTTTTTACATCGAATTTGCAGCCTCTGTTTCTATCACTTTCTTTTCCATAACTCCTGGTTGTATTGCTTCACTTCCACTTACCCTGTACTTGGTTACCAACTTTCTTGCCTGCTTTATTGAAGTGTACATACACTTGTTATCTATATCATACACTTGTTATCTATGGAGGCTTTAGACAGCTAAGTGCATGTAGTTTTAATGAAAAGACCCATGACAAGTCTGGACAAAAAACAAAGAATAAGAGTGTTGCATGAAAAATGCACGCACTTGAATTAGGAGCCCTTCTTAGAGACAAATCATAAGAAGCCAACAATCACTGACACGAAGGACAACATAGGGGAAATTCGCGAAATTCAAAGATTGTGGGTTCGGTTCCCACCTGCGGCAAGTTGTTTTTTCATCCACTTTAATTTCCATTAATTTAACGTTTCTTTATTTCATTTATTAAGCACAAGCAATTTCCCCTATGTTCTCCTTCGTGTCAGTCTTTGCTGGCTTCTTATGATATGACTAATAAAAATCTGGCCCCTTGGTTAACCCCCTTTCTTCTCGCTTCTTAGGGACAACTAACTTAAAAATTATTCTCCTGTGGAGCTCATGTTGTTTAGATGTCGCAGTCTTTGCATACCGGTGGAGAACTCTAAGTGAAGCTCTTATGTGTGCAATGCTAATAGGGAAAGAAGCCTTGCCAAATATGCATTTTATTTGGCCTAATTGCGTCTTCACCACTAACACAACAGATAGCATTTGTAAATGTCAAATCTTCCGTGTCCTGATAACCCCTGGAATTCTATGCGATAGTCGTACCTGGAAGGTATAAGAAATTCCACTTGGTGTTAGAAAATGCCAGACACGGTGGCACCCAGACCCTGTTGGCTATGTACTGTTCAATTGTTGTTGAAAGACGATACAAAAATGATATTGCTTGAAACCGGTCTCAATGTTTACCATAAAGTTCTGAGGCAGCAAGAAGAGTATCCGAGACCTTTTATGTGAACGCCCTCTTTGCGGTTTGCCTAGCACTCCACTCTCGACGGCGCTGTATTTGCAGCATGTTGGAGAAGAGAACCATGGTCCAGACTGTGCGCAAGCTGCCTTCCATTGCTCGGCCCCTTGACATGCTCGATGTTGCTGTAAAACACTGCATCTTGTTGCTTAGCGCACCTTCTTTCCTTTTATTATAACTCGGCTCAACTACTCAACGACATGTGAGTGTGTCCGGCCTTTCAAGTTACAGCGCTGTATTTGAATTTTCGCTAGATTTATTACCAAGTGTATCTTCACTTGACCTGAATGAAATGACTCCTTACCTACTGTAAACAAAGTAATAAGTGATACCAATAAGGACGAAGATACCTAGTGCTCTGAGCAAGTTACAAAAGTGAGGAGAATACGTTCAATTGTGTTTTATACAGTATGCAGAAGACGTTTCCCATAAAACTGGTCCCTTTAATATCTAAGCCCTGTGCATGACCTTATGTTTTTTTGTCAGGCATATTTCTCCACACTTGCAGGTAATGTCTAATCGGGTCACCGTGTCAGCTGTCACTCGTGCGCACTAATTTCTTCCCCTTACGTGAACTGACATTCAACTCCACTTTCGTCCATTCACACTCACCTACACTAACTCAATGACTGTGAACTCTTGAGAAATGGACCAAAGTCAGTGACATGGCTCTGAAATGTTTCTGTACCTGTGGTGACGTTACAGCGCATCTACTTGCTTAATTGTTATCAGCATGTTATCAGTAAACACGTTGTTTGCTCAGCCCCAGCCCACTCATGTACTTCAAACTATTAGCTTTTTCTTCTTGTGGTTCATCATACGCATACGATCTTTGCTCCCTGTAAAGAACATAAATTCCTGGCTTGATCTTTGCTTAACAATGCTCTGGGCCACTCTGAACTTTACCTGGAGAGGCAGGCGTTCTGCTTTCCCTGGGGGAGTTGTTACAACTGTGGCACATTATTACTGTATAGAAAAAATTATTTCGATGAGAATGTAAAAAAAAGTGAAATTTGACACTTTCATAAACCGAGGCTCTCAAGTACTTTCTTTTTAATGAATAGGGTGGGACTAGTTGACATCCCTTAGACAAAAATCAACACTATGTAGTTTCACAATATGGAAAATTTTCGCCTTATTGATGTTTTGCTTTCGTTTAAAATAGTTTTTGACATGCAGCGCTGCTTTTCGCGAAGATTACGAGACAACACAGGTACTGAGAAACATAACTGTTTCAGGCTGCCAGGAAACTGGAAACTGCGACACTGTACGTCAGACATTACGCTTTCGGAATTTCGCCAGTGGCATAAAACTTCGCCTCTTTTCGGGGTAACGAGTGTACAGCTCACCTAGAGGACATGCGTGGGTGATTCTGCTTCTATAGCAAACCAGCACTTCGGAGCTGCTGCTTTGTCGGAGATGAATAATTACTTGCGCTTGATGCATGCACGGAGTAAAATTACACTTTGAATTTTAGTGTACCTGATGCGTTGCACAAGAAAGGAAGAAATCATCGCAAATCTACACACTACATAACAGAAAGTACGTAACACACCAAAAACGTTTCAAAACATTACCGTCCTTCGACAAATTTCAAGTAAAGAATGCAATGAATTCCTTCTAGGTGTGCAAAGCGGTGATAAAAACGGAATAATTCATGGTTACAACGCTTCATGGGCTTATTAGCACCGCTTTAAGTGCAGGTGCAAACAAACATTCGTGCATGATATTTCGACGATTACGTCATCAGGCTGCGCAAGAAAAAAAAGGAAGAGCTGAAATATTGCATTTGTAGGTAACAGAACGGAACTGAGGCTGCAGTTATAGGAAGTAGATACAGCCAAACTTTGATGGGCGTGTCCGTAGTACGCGTAAAGTATGAATCGTCGACATTCGTTATCTGCTGGCTTAAGAGAATGCGATGCCAGAAATGAAACATTTAGCAAACATAGAGTATCGTAAGCGATAATTAACCTACGGAATCGACGCGGCTTCATTGCTGTACATCGCGCACACCTTTGCACCCGCCTGATCCAGTGCACATGGCTACCCGCCGCCGCTGATCCCCCCTGCGTGGTCGGAACACTTACAGAAGTTGTAGCGGGTGCACTGGCTTCTTGCAATTTCCAGTAACCTCGGTGGAATTGAACATCATGGAGATCGCTGAGAGCATTTATCGTCCTGGCCAGATGAATGCTCAACACGAACACAGTTGCCTTAGCTCGCTGGTACAAAGAAATGACAAGAATTGCCAGCGACAGCAATGGACGCTTCCAGCTAGCTTCCGCCATGTTTTTAATCCTTCCCAGCCGGCGCAGCCTTTTCTTCTTTCTGCCAATCGAATACTCTAAGGAACGCACAAAGACCGCTACTTCTTTTTCAGTGCATCCGTTCCCTAGTTCCGCCTTTCGCTTTTGTTGCTCTTTTCAGACCGAAGTCGTTAAAGCAGTTGTCTCGCTCTCCGCTCCTTACAGCTTTTCGTTTTTAACATTCTCTCAGCGCATCAGCGCGCGTTTTCTGACGCCAGTTTGGCAGGGCCGCTTAGAGGTGCTGCGCTCCCTAATCGGCCGCATACAGCCATGACCAGAAAGTAGGTCACCCGTGTTTTGTCTTGTATAGTAGGGGTTGAAAGTACAGGTATATGCGGTGTCGGCAGAACTCAGAAAATACTGCTTTTACGGAGGCTTTTACGGAGGCAAGACTTGACTATGAGTGCAAAAGTCCTACTCCGCAATTAGTGGAGTATTGTAGCTTCGTATAATCCATAAATGTTTCAAGCTTCTGACGCAATGTTACGTACACAATAGAAATTGTGACATTATTTTAGATTTTTGAGTGATTTTAAGCTTCATGGGTTCTTGAAAATTTTGGACCTTTCTAGAATTTTTTTTTAAGGGATCTATATCTTAAACAATGTACACTGTAAACAGGTTTGACCCTTTTAGGGAGTTTTGGCCTCGTTGCATAACTTCAGCCCTTAAGGGAGGACAATATCCTCCATTCGAACGGAGTTTTTTTTCACACCCTTGTGTTTGGTGGTATTATGGGGAATTATGGGAGTTTTTTAATTCTCCTTTGAACACCAACCCCTGAGTGGTTGCAGGAGTCTATATGGGGAATTATGGGAGTTTTTAAATTCTCCTTTGAACACCAACCCCTGAGTGATTGCAGGAGTCTATATGGAGAATTATGGGAGGTTTTTAATTCTCCTTTGAACACCAACCCCCGAGTGGTTGCAGGAGTCTATATGGGGAACGTTGGGAGTTTTTCATTCCTCTTTTGAACACCAGAACTATGGAAGTTCTTATGAGGAGCTTTGGGAGCTTTTACAAGTTGACATAGGTATTTTATTTTGCTTCTTATGGGAATTTATAGGAGAAGCGATGGGAGTTCTTACGTACATATTTTCGGAAACGTTTGGCTTCTTAAGGGCGTTTTGAAGGATACCTTTGGGAAATTATTTTACCTCCTTGTAGGAGTGCTTAGGTGTAAACCTGGGAGCAACCGTTCCCATATTTTGGGAGCTCTGCTTAAGGGAGCACTTATGGATAGTTTTGAGAGTTCGATTTTTGCTTTTTATGGGAACATATAGGAGAATGCTTGGGAGTGAATTTTTACAGCTTTAGGGAGCTGTTTTACTAAGGGAGTTTTAAACAGATGTTTTGGGAGTGCATTTTAGCTCCTTATTAGAGCTTTTACAGGTAGGTCTGGGAGTTTATTATGCGCTTTTTGGGAATTTTACGAGGTTGAAGGGAGTTCTTTTTGTGTGTGTGTTTAGTAGATTGTGTCTGACGAGTGCAAAAACCATGACAAAGCAATAAAATGTCTGGAAATTTATTGCAGTTCCAGAATCAAATGTGCCAGCATGATAGTACAATCAATGACTATTAGCATAATGAAAGTGAAATAATTCAATAAATTGGATACAAACAAGCAAACCAGTATGACAGGAAATTCAAGCATATTGCAAGCTTCAGTACAGTTGAAAATCCACAAGTGCAGCCAAGACTGAAATTCAGCGGCTCAAAACATCATGAGCTATTGGGCAGTCCTTGCATGCATTAGAAGAGGCCACATTTATTTTTGCATGTAAAAAGCATGCTACAAAAAATGATGCAGAGGAGGCCAGACAGCACCAATGACCTAGAACATAATGAAAGTACCTTTGAATACCTATGCTATTTCTAATAGACATCGACGTACAACTTATTCTCTCATGTAACACACAGCTGCAAAGAAAAAGCAGAGGTGGTACCACCCACTCTAAATCAATTTCCTTAGCGTGCAGTACCTGAAATTCAAGCTTGCCAGCTAGAGAACATGACAAGTTCACAGCAAAATGGGCATAATGTGATAACAGTAGACAAACAGGTGATATCTCAGGCTGAATTCAACAAGGGGACTAGTCGTCGTCAGGGAAAGAAAATCCAAGCAGACAATTCCAGCTCACACTTGAATACGCAGATGTCACTACATAGATTCGTGTTGTGATGCCCCATGATCTAAGTCAGCATCAAAGAGGTTCATTAGAGTGGCACATGTGCAGTGGCACACACCCAGTGTACATACACAAGTTTGTGTCAAAAAAGTTCATTGGAGAGCTGCATCTACCCAGTGGCCCCAAGTGCTCGTAGTAGCCCCAGGGGCACATACTGAATTTCCACAAATATAAGTAGTTTTTTTTTTTCAAAATTTCTGGCCTCAGAAGACGCCTCGCATTATATAACTGACATAGACACAAACAACAAGATAACTCATAGAAATTGGTGCCAGCAACCTGCCAAACTCCCATACTTCTACACACCTTGCTACCCCAACTAAACCCCCATGTTGAGCATTTAAACTTACCTCACCTTCTCTATGCCCTCACTCATTTTGCTGGATATCCATGGAGTGGAGAAAAGTGAACTATATAAATACTGCCAAGGAAAACGGTTGTTACCCTAACGAAGAAGTCCACTTCTCAAAAAAATTTCTCCACCTGATATAACACTTGTTCGACCTCTGCTGATCACCTTCAGCTGAATATTGCATATCAGACAAAGCAGCAATTCAACTATAATTTTTAGTTTTATAATGAAACAAAAATTTCTTAGGATGTGAAAGAAAATATGATACAGGAACCTTTAACAGTATCCATAAGTGTGAAATTTTTACACAGGCAAAGAGGCAAACACTTTGCCACCAGGGCACACATAAGGCGTCATTACATTTTCTCTGCAAAAAGCCTTAACACCCCGACGACAGGTGGTGTTGCATGGAGCCATGCATGCATTTCAAAAAATAGGCATTTTGTATTTTCTTCTTCCGCAAGATCAAGGCAGGCAGGCTGTGATGCTGTGCAAACAGTGGTGGCCTTCAACAGGGAAGGAATCCACACAAAAAGCCATGGTACTGTTGAGATGGCAGTGCATGATAGGGAGCATTCTGGAAAACCAAACGTAAATAGATTATGTACTATTGTATTGCAAACAGACACCGCATGAATATTTAAACATAGCATCACCAATTATTCAACAGTGCTGGGCCGTTCAATGCTACCACTCCAAGTGCATCTTGGCCACCTCAGATTTTAGGAAAAATTACAGCCCATTGTACAGTTGCAGACTGGATGAAGTGGAGAGTACGACGAAAGCCCGTCTGGTCGGGATGATGCATACTAAAAGGAAGAGGTCCAGACACCGACCGAAATGATTAAAATAGTTTTTTACCTTTTCAAATTCAAATAAATTCATATAACTTCAAAAATTCACATAAGTACTTTAAACCCTTTTGGTCAGTGTCCGGACCTCTTCCTTTTAAGTCGCAGAATGCACAAACAGAATACTTCGCGAAAATTTCGCATGGTGTGAGTATCGTTATCTTGTAGGCTAAGGTTGAAACATCACGGCACTGACAAAGCTATAAACAAGTGTTTCTACGAATGACCACAAGGCCTTCCAGAATGTTTCATTATGTGAAATAGACCATTCATGTTTTTTATCTGCAAAGAGTATCTTCTTATTCTGACTTAAGTATAATAGACCGTCGAGCAATTTCTGAAAAGTATTTTCATCCAGCTCGGGTGGTTTATAGGCGCAAATAACCAATTTAGGAACCCCCATTTTGTAGTGAAGAAAGCTTATATTAAAAAAACCTACAGCTGCAGTGATTAAAAGTTTCTGAAATTTTGAATCAACTTTTTATATCTGCAGAAGCTCTTTAATTAGGTATTAGGACGCCTTGCAGCACTGACAATGAAAGGAAATCATGCCAACATATTACAAAAACTAATAAAATGAATGTGTTCTTGATAATATATGTTGTTGTATTAAACAAAGATTATACAAAACACCAGCAGTAATGTGCATATCTTCAGAGTGCACACACAGTTCACCAACGTAATAATAAATACAGGTCAGCATCATAAAGCAACACATAGGTACTGGGGTTTTTCTTTCACATTGGCCTAAAACCCAATCACATGAGCATTCAGCCATCATATAAGCAGCACCTGCTTGCATGAATTCAAGGAACTTTCACATGTGCAAAATCGTTTAGGAGCTTTTAAGCAATAGGCATGACACTACTATTATGGTTAATTTGTTGCCTGTAAGTGGTAAATCAAGTGAACTGCTAGTTGTCCTTCCGGTGAAGGATATTGCAGAAAATGTGAGGACAAAAAGATTATAGTAGCTATTTGGAACTCATGAATGTTAAGAAGATAATATGCAATGTTACCATGCTGACAGACAGTCAGATAAAAGATACAAAGAAAATATTATATATAGATTACACAGATGCAAGCATTCTGCTTCTTTATTGCTGCAAAATTCGGTAGTTATAGAAGTGCTTCATCCCCTGAAAAATATTTTTAGCAATACATTCACTATGGAGTTCTATTGAGGATGCATCAGATTTGCATGCTACAAGTGGTTTGAGCTGTTCAGAGACAGACATCTGGCTTGTAAACGCAAGAGCATGACGAAATACTGCAAGTGCTCCAGAAAAATGCTTGCATGGTAAGGGAAATGACAAAAACAAGAATGTGGATGAAAAGACCAAACTGCCCCAAAGTCTAATTTTAGCAATGTAAGGTTTTATGAAACGTAATTACAGTTCTAAGACAAAACAAAATACCAACATATGCAGAGAATGGGTGCTGGACATCAAGCAACCTCACTAAACAATGATTACATACATAAAAACGACACATTCGCAGGAAATTTCACAATACACGGCATATAAACTATGCGATTCATGATGCACCCATGTCATACATCATATTGTTCAAGTAACCAACTTCTTTATTCAAGACCCCTGTAGAAGGTTTGTTAATGCAGTTATTGGTTTCTTGGATGGAAAAGACCTAGTATACAAATCTGCACTTCCCTGCCTTATATTTGCAAAGTGCATGTGTACAGTCACATTTTGGCACAGTTTGGCATGTTTTGCAATGTTTTGTGAGATATACAGATGCTGTTACCACCTACATCTGTGCACAATGCTCCTGCAGCCTGCCATTACCAGAAATCCTGGTCTATCCTACATAATACCCCAGTCACACGGGCACTTTCAAAGTTCTTTGAACCAAAGATCCTTTACTTCAAGGGAGAATGTGCACTGTCACACAGGCACAGCAAAAGAGCCCTACTGGAAGGGGGCTTTGAGTCAAAGGAGTGCGCGTTCGTCCTATGAAACCTCAAGGGAATACTCCCAAGCCTAGAGGGCGTCTGACAGTAGAAAAAATAATCTAAAAATATGGAAGTTCAATTTTTACCTCTTCAGAACGAGCTTATAAGTACTGAATACTGTTACTAAAGTACTAAACACTTTCGGGACACCCGCAATCTCCATCATGAAAGCACCGGTACAGCAACACCGGCACGGCCTGTCGTCAGCAGCAACCTCGACACAGCACGGTTGCCATGTGCGATTTGGTTCTTTGGTTAGTGGCTGCTAGGCATTCCAGTCTCCTTGGCTTTTTTCTGCACATCTTTCCTTGTCACTTTTGTTTTTTAGTTTTTGCAGCGTTTACGTGTACCTACTGCTACCTAGCCACAACGAACGAAACAAAGCAGCTGAAGCAAAGGCCACAATGAATAATTGACGCCAATGTGCGGTGTACGAAGCGGTACACATGGTGGCCATCATTACAATAAATACATCTGTTTGTGATAAAGTAATGCCTTTACTACGTGTGCATTTTGTTTTGATGTTTCTATGTATTAGGAAAAATAAATGTTGCTGAAAAAAATGTGACAAATTTATTATAAGACGCATTGGGCCATATTTTTTTATTACATTCAAGGTGATGGTAGTGCTAAGGATACATTGCGGTTTCTGTTAAAAGCTTCAACGGAGACTACCTGGAGACCATGTAGCACCGACATATATCCATTGAACTAATGGACATATGGCCTTTATGGCTAATGGATATATGGATATATGGCTAATGGATATATGACCTTTGGCATGCTCGTGTGACGGGTATAACACTTGCTGCTGAAGGCATTAAAGGCACTCAAAGGTGCTTCAAAGACAGGCTGAGCATTCTGCGCAGGTTAGCGTGTTAGCAAGGCCTGAAACACTTGCAGGACATTGTAAAAGATGTCAATACATGGCAAAATACAACAGCACAACATACTCAGAAAATGTAAGGCTAAAATTGCACACTGATATATAAGGGCCTTCCCAGACAAACCGATAAATGCAATAGCACACCTTCTATTGAAATCTCGAATATAAAAATTGATTACTTGAAAAAGATGTACGGTACATGCAAAATAGAATTAGTGATGTATCTTATATGTCACATATAGTCAAATTTTGCTGCAAATTTGAGCATTTCATGCATGCATATAGTCGCACTCATGTACTAAAACAAGTTCATGTGTAGTGCTCATCCTGTGCATTTCATGTGTTTCATCTTATAGTGTAGTAACTATGTTTCCTAATGCCAGTAACCAACTCTCCCAGCTTTCAGCAATAGTATGCAAGATTATTTGTTCTTAGAAGTATGATAGCATGAAGAAACAAGGATAAAGACCTGTCAACAGGACTAGCATCAACTACAAGCTGATTTTGCTCCTGGATGGAAATGAGTATTAGTAACCGTAATCATTATCATTGTTTCAATGAGGGAGTGGGTGAACCCAGAACTTGCACAAATAACTACAGTAGCCACATGGCTGAACATATGTGCCGTGGATGTTTCCCTATCTTCCAGCACATGAGGTTAGTTTCAGAGCCCTGACAGAGCTGAGAGGGAAGTGACTGTGGTTTTCCACATTAGCAAATAAAGATCGACATGTGTCGGAAAATAATCACCATCTCTCATCGAAAACATGTAATTTTTTATAGAGCACTTATCTTCAATTCATTACACAGATTGCGTTAGGTGACTAATTTGTTTTACTACTGTTCTTAGTGCCCCTACAAGATTAACCTTTTCCATGCCAATTTTATTTTCAGAAAACCACTGAAATTTCTAAAATATTTTTATTAGCTATTCTTTGTGAAGAGTTTTTATTACTGCAATATCAGCAGTTCGTTTAAAATTTTCTGCTGCCTTTTACTAGCTGTTTTTCATGTTTTTAGGTTGCAAACAGACAAGGACGCAGAAACTGTCTACATGAAGCATATTTTTTTAAAGAAAGTCAAGCGTGCTTTTGTTATCCTCCATGAAAAATGTTATTGCAGGAAGAAAGGTGGTTAACCGAGGGCCCCTATTTTTATGATTCATATCATAAGAAGCCAACAAACACTGACACCAAGGACAACATAGGGGAAATTACTTGAGCTTAATAAATGAAATAATGAAACGATAAATTAATGGAAATGAAAGTGGATGAAAAAACAACCTGCCACAGGTGGGGAACGATCCCACAACCTTCGCATTTCGCATGCGATGCTCTACCAATTGAGCACCGCGGCGCCGTTTACCGATCCACTTTCTTGGGTATTTGTTTCCTTGTAGAACCCTGGGAGTGTTAGCCAGCGTTACCACTCACAGACCTTGGCGGCGGACATGGAACATCCTTTCTGCCGCAGGCGTCACGAGAACGTGATCTTTTTTTAGTGAAGGCAACCGGTCAATAAACCCACACATGCTACCTGAAGGCATCAATGTTGCCTGATTCGAGACACTCGTTATGTAATAAATGAGAAGAAAGAGGGTTAACCGAGGGCCCAATTTTTACTAGTAATATCATAAGAAGCCAACAAACACCAAGGACAACATAGGGGAAATTACTTGAGCTTAATAAATGAAATAACAAAATGATAAATTAATCGAAATGAAAGTGGATGAAAAAACAACTTGCCACAGGTGGAGAACGATCCCACAAGTTCACTTTCTTTTTTTGGGGTGGGGGCAAAAACTGAACACATAACTAATCACTGATCTATCATGCAAGTGGTGTTTGCCTATCTCAATAGTCTATATAAAGACAGAAAACTTGGCTCAGGAGTTTTTATCTCTAAAAGAAAAGACAAGCTTTTATACGGCAACCTATCAACTTGAAGCCCACGGTAGTAGTTCTCTTCTATGGCATCTAGCTGTTGAGCACGAGTCAAATAAAAATTAATGCAAATGTATTAGTGTTCCATGCTTTTAATGCATGGAAAAGGGACACTAAAGGAAATTAATGAGTTAAGTTAGATTAAAGGTTAGCCTTTTGTAATAACAAATTCATCATTTATACCAAGAACAGAGCTTTTATAAGCAAGAAAATCAGAGAACTGGAACATCAAAGGGCACCAACTAATATATTGAACCAAATTCTGTAGTTTTATTTGCCAAAACCACAATATGATTATGAGGCATGAAGTACGAGGGATTCTGGAATAATTTTGACCCCCTTGGTTACTCTACTGTGCATACAGTGCAAAACACACATGCATTTTTGCATTTCACACCTATCAAAATGCAGCTGCCACAGCTACAATTTGATTATCCACCATCAGGCTTGGCAGCGCAACACCAAACAGCCCAACTCAGAGCCCATGCTTGTCAGCAACCTTCTGCAGTGAGTGCATCACTTGGTGCTCATGAGGCAGTACTTCCAGCTGCTTCAGCTGCTTTAAAGTGTGCGCACTGCTGGCTTTTGCTGTTTTACAGCCCTTAAAGCCCAACCACAACAAAAGTTAGGGCTGCATAAAAAAATGATTCAAACAGTGTAAATACAAAACAGCATTCTAGCAATCTTGATACCGAGACTGAAATGAATGCCACGATTACCAGTAACTGGCAGTGAGGCATGACTCAGATTGCAGGGCACCTTAGTGTGGCCTACGAGATAAGGGACCACCTGCAGCTGCCTGCAGTGATAAAAACCTGAAGGCGATGTGGACTCTCGTCATAGCCACTAACCACCAGGTTCATGTGTCGTCTGCTAATACAGTATTAAAAGAGTATCAAAAAGAAAATTAGATACCAGCCCCGCAGCTTTGCCAAGATGACTACAGTAGTATTTACTACTAATTTATTACCAATATAGCCAAAGTGAAATTTCATTGCATTTGGAATTTAAGCTTTTGCAGTAGGGGTTTTGAGATGTGATAATCGCAATGCTCCTGTGCTTTGTGACATTACATCACTAGATATTTGACAACGCCGTGGTTCTAAGTGTTTTTACATACATCGATATCTTGATTCTTTTACAACCTAACTCTAATATGACACATGAGAATACGGTAGATAACATTTGAAATGTCTTTAATGGGCACGGAAAAGGACTAACCTTTACACATGAGACACGCATGGTGAAAGCATTGTAAGCAAGGCTCCCACGTGTCTTTAAATAATTTTTCACTTTGGTCGGTGTCAGTTCTGTTTTTTCCCTTGACTCTTCCTAACCGGACAAGACTTCGTCAGACTCAACTTCATTAACCCATTGACAATATGCTGCATATCTTAGGTAAACATTTGATGCTCACCCTAACGCATGTTTCCTGAAGTTACCGACTAAGAGCAAAGAAAGGTTAGCTACTGTATGAACCAGCCTAAATCCATGTTAAGCCCACAATTGCCCAATGTGCCTTGAATAGGCTCTAAAAATGTGTATTAACACAAGGCGCAATAGATTTTGTGCTCACGTTGGCATGTTCATAACAGCTGGCCTCCCTCACTCTCATCATCGGAATCTCAGAATCCCTACTGCGAAAACTTCAGGAGTGGAAAGCAGCAAAGGTAACAGTGCGCAGTTTGAAGCAGCCAGAGGCACTGCCTCATGAGCACAGCAGTTGCACTCACTGAAGAAGGTTAATGACAAATATGGGGCCCCATTCGTGCTGCTGGTTCCGAAGAAGCCATCTAAGCTTTTTTTTCACGCTTGAGTGTAAAAATACAGCTGCTTTTAACAAAAGGCATGCAACACCGTTCATGAATTGTGCCATTGGAATGGTTTACCAAATAACCTCTTACTTCTGGTATGCTCTACACAAGCCAAATTGGACGCTGCACTGATGAAAGGGCAAGAAAACATTTGCAGAATATAAAAACAAAGACCAATGTAGGTGAGCATTGTAACACATGCACTTGTCATCCACAACTTGAAATATATTCTTGGCAGAAGTAGAAACATGAATTCACAACTGATATCAGAAGCTGTTTTAATATCAAAGAATGACTGTGTAATTATTCTTTTTTTTTTCTATTTCTCACAAGTATGTGTATGAATGTTTTTTGCTTTCGGTTTACACAGGTTGCTACACCTCAATTTGTTTGACCCTGTTCCCTTCTTTGCAATCTTTCCTCCCTCCCCCTCTTTTATGAACTTCCAAAGAGATTATATGAATAGTTCCTGCTTTCTTAGAAAACATGGCACACACGCTGTGGATGTGGAACATCCTTTCTGCTGCAGGCATCACAAGTACGTGATCTTTTTGGGTGAAGGCTATTGGTCAATAAAGCCCCACATGCCAAATGAAGGCATCAATGTTGCCGGAATCGAGACTCTTGTTATGTAATGAACGAGAAGAAAGCAGGTTAACCGAGGGGCCCGATTTTTATTGATCATAAGACGCCAACAAACAAAGGCACCAAGGACAACACAGGGAAAATTACTTGTACTTACTAATTGAAATAAAGAAATTATAACTTAATGGAACTGAAAGTGGATGAAGAAACAACTTCCCGCAGGTGGGGAACGATTCCGCATCTACGCATTACGTGTGTGATGCTCTACCGATCGAGCTACCACAGCACAGTCTTCCCATCTATTTTCTGGAGTATTTATGTTACTACTAGAACTAACCCTGGGATTGTTAGCCAGTGCCACCACTCACAAACCTTGGCGATAGATGTAGAGCATCCTTTCTGTCGCAGGCATCACGAGTATGTGATCTTTTTGGGTGAAGGCAACTGGTCAATAAACCCACACGTACTACCTGAAGGCACCAATGTTGTCAGATTCGAGACCCTCGTTATGTAATGAACGAGAAGGGGGTTAACCAAGGGGCCCGATTTTTTTACTGCTGGTGTAGTACACACTTTCCTGCGTTTAGGGTGATGCCAGCTTCTTGCAGGTGCTGAAGTACTTTGTGCAGTCGTGCATCATGTTCTGCCTTCGTGCGGCCAAACACTATTATGTCGTCTTGCAGACATGCTTGGCCGTCCAGGCCTTCTAGCAGCCTTAGCATTTCCCTGTGGAAAAATTCAGTTGCTGTGGAAATTCTGAAGGGCAATCGGAGGAACTTAAAATGGCCAATTGGCGTCAGGAAAGTGTTGTACCTCTGGGACTCGGGTAACCAGTAACCAATATCCGGCTATAGCATCAAGTTTGCTAAACCAGGCAGCTCCGGTGAGTTTGGCCAGGCAATCATTGATGGTGGGCACTAAGACTCATTCTCACAGAATGTTCTATTTTAACCCTCCAAAGTCACTGCAGATTTGAAGCTCGCCTCCTTTATTTTTAGCCACTACCATAGGTGCATGCCACTCTGTGGTCTCTTCGACCTTTATGATGACACCCAGGCTCTCCGTTCTCTCCAACTCACATTTGGACACTCGGCAACATGGGCAGAGGTACTCGCCCCGAGTACATAATAGCACACCGCTTGGCATCAGGGAGTAGCGATATATTGTAATCGGTCCTGAGAGGGCAGGCCCAGGTCTGTAGCCAGGTAGAGGTAGTGGCATAAAATGTTGGCTGGGTCGCTGACCTTGCCTTTTGACTCCGCTACTTTTAGGAGACTTGGTTGGACATTGAAGGATTTGATTGCGGGGGGGACGTCAAAAAGTGCGTCATGCAGCTTGTCTATTACATAAATTTGTTCTTGACACAACCAGCCATTTCAGCACACGGTAGCAGTCTAACCGTTGCTTTTTTTGGTCCTGCCGGGTCCGAGCAGCTGTTCTTTTGCTTGCTTCAGGTTTCCCGTGACTTGTTCATCGTAGAGGCTTGTTGGCATGGCAGTCACATCTGCACCAGTGTCTACCTTGAAGCCATTGACCATCACATTGATTTTTCATGGTCCAGGATCCTGTTGGTCAGTTAATTGTCTAAGTAAACCTCTTCCAAAACAGCTTGGTATGTGCTTTTTGTTCTGCTTTTTGGAAGCGGAAAAGCATATGGCAGCTGTGTTCCTTTTTACTGCAGGCACTGCATGTTTTGCCATTCGCTGTGCACATAGTGTGTGATGGTGAACCATAGGTGTCTTGTTGAGCCATACCACTTGCATGTCAGCGCAGTTTGGTCACGCTGGTTTTTACGAGAATTATTTGACTTTCCTTTGCTCTTCGAGAAGCTGTGCATGGTGTCTACAGCTTCAAGTGATTGTAGCTGTGGCCGTAGGTCCTTTTGCTGCTGTTTGATTGTTGCCATGTTGCGAGCAGCGTTGACAGCGGCTTCCAGAGTAAGCTCAGCATTAAGTTGCAGGTGTCTGTGGGACCGACCACGAGTCTATCACAGATCAGTTCCTCTTTCAGGGCGCTGTACTCAGAGGCTTCAGCTAGCCTGAAGAGTTCAGTGATGAACATATCGGCTGTCTCTTGCACGTCTTGCTTCTGGCTGTTGAACTTTGCACACTCGTATATCATGTTCATCTGTGTCAGGAAATTTTTTATGAACAGTTGCATTACTGTGTTGTAGTCGAGTTTCTCAGCATCACAGAGCCTGAGCAAGGCTAGGACGTCTTTGGCTTCACGACCCATGGCATAAATGAGTGTGTTCACCTGCGTCTCATCGTCGTCGTCTTTAGTCTGGAGATAGCTCTATAGCACTCCCTTCTCGTGAGCCACCGTTTCTACTCCTCGGGCTGCCGAAAATCAAGTTTTTCCGGCAGTTTGACGACGAACGAGTTTAGTGGAGCTGCGTGCTGGGCTGTGGACACTATAGGTGAAGCCATGGGTAGCAAAGTTTCGTATTCACCGCAGTGCGCTGTAGGTGTAGACTTCTACTTGCGTGGTGCATTTCTTCTACTTGCGTGGTGCATTTCTCACAGCGTTGTCGAGTATCCCACCGTTGCCTCCATGTCATGGTCGGGTGACGAGCATACGTGATTGACAAAACGTAAGTGTTAACTGGGAACTGCTTACTAGGTTGTGTATGCAAAACAAGCACGGCTACATGCCGGCTCGGCTTACACAGTCTGGTCCGCTCTCCCAGAGGCGTTGTTCCGCATCTTACATGACCGTGTACATAGCGCCATCTCGTTGCGGTAGCTCGCATGACACAGTGCACCAGTGTAACTCAATGGACAGCAACTTCAAAAAAAGTATATTTCGGAAGGCTGCCCAAGTTTAAACAACTCTCAGTTAACGTTAAGGTGATTTACCCTCTTATTAACATGCACATTTACGTCACTAGACCGTAACCTCTTTTATAGCACAGTTTTGGTCCGAATTAAAACACTGATATAACACAGCGGAAAAGTTACGAATAAGTGCCATAAATACGAACAATATTAGAAGGGCATACACTATCATTCTTGCTAACTGCTCATTTGTTGAAATTCTGGCAGTCTTCTGAATTATAATTTTTAAACGTGCTGCCCATTGAGTTATGATAATGCATTGCGGTGAAATTTGATAGATGGCCGCAGAGCCAATTCAACATTTCAGTTTCAACCACAGCTAGTTACCCCTATGCTTTTCTTGGCTTCATTGCCTGCTGGCTTTATATGGTCGTGATTTTAAAAAAATGAAGCCCATTTTCCTTCTCACTCATTCATGCGAGGGTTTGAAACCTCATAGCCTTGATGCTTTTAGGTAGCATGCATGGGTTTACTAGCCACATGCCTGCTCTCTTCAGTTCAGGTGTTACGCGACACCATCGTGCAAAAAAAGATGTTCCACATCTGCCCACCATGGCTCCAAATGGCGCTGGCTAACACTCCCAGGGCATAAATACCATAAATACCCAAGTTAGCACAATTGGTAGTGCATCGCGTGTGTGCTGCAAAGGTTGTGGGTTCAGTCACCACCAGAGACAAGGTCCTTTCGTCTGCTTTCATGACTTTCTTTCAATATTTTCTACATTTCAATTTCAACCACAGCTAATTACACCAACGCTTTTCTTGGCTCAATTGCCTGCGACCTTTATATAATCAGCAAAAATAAGGTAACAAGAAAATTAAAATAAATAAGTGGAGGACAGGGTCATCGGTGTTCAAAGAAGCACCTTCCTTTTTGTATCGTTAACCAACATGTGCGCCCAATAGGTAACTCCTCTACCTGCACATCAAATGACAATGCAAGAGATGCAGCTGGAACCCACAGCCAAATATATGTACAGCATACCAATGCATCTCTCCTCCAAAGGTAGTGAAGAGCACAGGTGCCTGTAGAGTTGCGTGCCACGGTTCCTCTTGCCAACCCATGGAAAGGAGCATAAGTGATGCTGTAGAGCTTGCTCCTTCAAGCAGTGTTGAGGTATCCATTCATAATCCTGCATGTAGTGTCCAATGTATTGTAGATATCAAGACAGCTTCAGTCCTGCAGCAAATAAAGTGATCAGTTCTAACCAAAATGTTGAGATGTAGGCACTTTGGCAGGCGGATGTTAAATGTTGAAGTTTCTGGGATGCCAGTGATAATTTCATTAAACATTATATGGGCCACTCATACAGGGATGGAAGCAGTCAAAGAAGTTTTGGAGCAGCTTTGGGAGGTGGCAAATTTGACACACTGGAGCATGAATCGCCCG
Organism: Dermacentor andersoni; assembly: GCF_023375885.2. Classification (NCBI taxonomy): domain Eukaryota; kingdom Metazoa; phylum Arthropoda; class Arachnida; order Ixodida; family Ixodidae; genus Dermacentor; species Dermacentor andersoni. Next base: position 91,909,306 of record NC_092820.1, read on the forward strand.
TTTTCGAGCAGTAAATACATGTTTACATGAGTAGCTTGGTAAAGGTCAATGAGTGAAATACAGGTATATGAAGAAAAGGTGTTCCTTATTTTACTTTACAGGGCACTATTTGATTATGGCAGATCAGTTCTGTGGAAGCCTGCAAGGCAAGTAAAATTCATGGCAGGAAAAATTTTCACCCACCCTACTTTAGCTGAAGCTACAAAGGAGACCTGTACAGGTTTCTTGGAAACCACCATTAAATTACATACTGGATGTGACAACTAACTGTGGCCAAGAAAAAAATTAATGAGTGCTTTCCGTGAACATCACCCACTCTATGTTGATAGGTTTATGTTTGTGCTACTCAAGTTTTTTTTCCATTGTGAACAAGCAATTAATATGTACTTGTAATGAATGTTTACTTCCTTACTTATCGAATATGGTGCCATTGCAAAGGTTGTGGAATACGCCGAGAAATAACCGATAACAGCGTTACAATGACCTAGTTCATGTGTGGTCTTTTTTTTTTCCTACAAAAAAAAAAAACAGGCGAATTTTTCTTTAGAAATTCACGTGACAATGCGCTCCGCATCACTAATATAAGTGGTCTCAGACGGAAACAGTGTCATCAGTGCACTGCATATATTATGAATGTGCAAACCTGGGGCACAGTCTTGCAAAGGTTCGCAAAGCGAACTGTTACCAAGATCGCGCTACTTCACATTTGGCAGGGACTGTACTTGCACGCCAAAAACTGCTGACATGTCGAGAAAAAACTGCAGCTGCTCTTTCCCAGTGCCCCTATTTGACAAAGTTTTTGTAAAGATTGATGCAATAGTGCGCAGAAGCATTGTCATGGTAAGGGCAGTTTATTTTCACCTTTTATTTATTTCACGGGCTTTCATTCTCGTGCCTTCACAAATCCTAGGCTGTCTTAAATGCTGTTACCGGCCATTTGTAACCATCATACAAAGCTTTTCACTGACATCTCATCGATTAGGTAAATCAAGACACTCATCAGATACAGTGAACACCATTCAAGTAGTGCACTCTGGTAACTTTTTCTTGGCAACCTGCAGTTGAGATAGCAGAATATTGCAGAATAAATGTGAAGTGACGTAGTGGTCATTGCATGTTTGCGAGTATTTTATATGTTTTGACACACTGGTTGGAAAAAAGACATGAACGGGCATGTTAATTGCACTTGAGCTATGGTATACAAGTTTCCCTTGTTGTGCAAGGGCGTCTACATTAGACAGACGGGAAGGGGTATCAATGATTCACAATAAGGTTCGTTACAGCGCAACCTAAGACAAGGACAACAGAAGGTACAAAATGACACGGCGCTGTTTTGTACCTTCTGTTGTCCTTGTCTTAGGTTGCGCTGTAACAAACCTTAGTATGAATCCCAACCAACTGGCCCAACTTGCCGTTCTGATGCAGTATCAACGATTGCTTGGGTGAGCATAGTTACAACCTTCATAAAAGTTAACGAAGTAGGCCCCTTGCCATGCATTGTAAGACTTGTGGATGCAAACTAGTTTTTTTAAAGAATGTGTCATCATAGGATGCAGTAACATTCAACTGATGCGCGAGATTACTGATCAGGCTAATGCCGTTGCCAAATACATCAGGGTGTGCGTGAGTACACCCTCCTTATCTTTATCAGGCAAGGAACTTTACTTTCTAAGTTGGTCGGCACGTTTTCAGTGAACTGCAGCCGTCTGCTTCTTGTAAGGTTGTTGTTTCAGTTGTTTTTCTCATGTGTGCTATGAGCGGCGCATATAATGTGCAGTAGGGTCGTGGAATAAGACCAGTTAGAAGTTAGTGCTCATCCTGTCACCTGTACTTTTTCTTCCATACTCAAACTGAGTTATGCTAAAGCAAGACAAGAATCCATTCAGTCAGTTTGTGCCTTCGAACCAGTTCACCTCCACAGTGCACAATGATGCTATTATAAAGGGACATTGAAAATATTGCTTATTTTCTTTGAATAAATAAAGTTTAGTGTGAAGTTTCACACTGCATTTTGCAAGTTTTAATTACCCTAGTATAAATTTGTATTCTAGAATGTGAAGGATGAAAACAAGCATTTCCAACCTTACACATTTCCAATGACATCTAATCACTACAACTTAGAGGAAAGGCGCTACGATCTCAAACAGTCGCAGCTTCTATCCGCGGTTGTTGTATATAAAGGCTTACGCACCGAGAGAATATGGTCAAATCTTAAAGCTAAAACTACGGTAAAGGCTTGTACCAAAACGCTTAAACAAGGGAGAACATTTCAAAACACATAGTGCAGAGGTAAAAAAATAGATCATGGAGTTTTACTTGCCAAAACTACAATCTGATTATGAGGCACGCCATAGTGGGGGGACTCCGAAATAATTTTGACCACCTGAGGTTCTTTAACGTGCACCTAAATCAAAGTACGCGGGTGTTTCCGCATTCTGCCCCCATCAAAATGCGGCCGCCGTGGCCGGGAATCGATCCCACGATCTCGTGCTTAGCAGCCCAACAGCATAACCCCTAAGCAACCACGGTGGGCACAATGCACAGCTGTGAAAATTTTTCCTATACCAGAAATAAGTTTTTGGCCAAGGGCTCAAGAACCGGGGGAATCGCGCCCTGTCTGGCGCTGTTCACAGTGCCACCTCAGCCAACTGGGACATTTGCACGCGAGAACGAGAGCACCAAGTCCGGCCATGGCTGGTAAACCCATATGACGATACATTACCAAAATATACAGTAACTAAAACAAAAGGACGCGTACAAACGAGATGTGTCCTTTTTATTCAACTGACATATTATCTTCGCGCCTTCTCCCCCTTGTACGATATAGAGGTTACACAGTTCTGCTTATTCTATTGTCTTACATCATGCATGCGCACTGAGCACATCAATACGTTCTGGATATCGCAGAAGCCGTTGTTCACGGCGTGAGACTCACGATAGCGAAGTCAAATGCGATCCTTCTAGAAATAAAGAAATTGTTTGCCTGCGACAAACTTTGCAAACAAGAAATAAAATACGAGCTTACCAAAATGCTTCGTCCAGGTTGGTGGCGGCACGCAGTTCGTTGGCGTTCACCGTTGCGCATTACGCTGTGTTGTTAATCACGCCGCCCTCGCTTGTAGGCGTGAGAAGAGCATCAAAGTATTATTCTTTTCTGTCAAATACTGCTGCTTCGTAAGTACAAATAGAAAATTTTGAGTTGTCAAGCCTACCCCAGCATACTGGCACATAACAGCTTCCCGCGCTCAAATCTCGCTGTGGATTCGAATTCGCGCTGCGTGCATTTCGATGAGCTGTTGGGGCGCCACCTAGAAGAGTTTGAATATGGACAAAACGAAACAAAGTTCTAACATATGTCCGTCTAGATTATTTTATATTTATTTATTTAAGATATAAGGCACATGCTGTTTAGAAAATACTCACGGCAAACAATGTTTTAGTTTAGTTTCTTTGGCCCCTCGGCCCCTCCGATTTATGTTCATTGTCAGCTGGCCTGCGGCCTTTAAACGATATTCCTTACATATTGTGGCTCAATGTTGAGGACATTGAACCTGGTTGAATGGGGTTTTAATGGAGGGACAATATTTCGTTTTGTAGAGTATTGCTGCTGGGGATAAAGCGAGAAATAGGCTGCTTCTCGTCGGCAAAAGGAGCCGGACTAGCAAGTCACGAAATGCAAGAAAACGAACAGCTTGCATGATTACTGGTACAGTCTCGCTTGGTTGACCAGTGAGAAACAGCATAATTAACAACCTAACAAATACAATGGACAGCCGCCAAATCGTCAGAGTGGTTGTTATTTCGTGTTTGTCCGTTTGTAAACGCGTTGTGCAAAGCTTCGTTTATTCGATGTTGTGCCCCATTTCCACCAGAAAAAGAAAGAAAGAAAAGCGGCGTGTTTCTGTTGACGCGGCACGCGCAAGTGAAACGGATTTACGGGCAAGCCGCGCGTGTCACGTTCACACATATATCGCTCAATAAAGCACTCCGGCGGTATCGATCGACATACCGGCCGCACCACTGGTGGTAACGGCTATAGTGGTACCGGTGGTAATAAGGGGAGCCGAAAGGACCCAGAACCTCAGGGCACTACAAGCATATATTTCATGGTTTCACACCTGCTTACTGCAAAAGTGTACAAAGTACATGCATGGTATAGCACTGTATTCGTAATGCAAAAATAAACGAATTAAAATTAATTTGTAAACTAAGAAACCAAGGTGAACCTTCAATAATTCACGAACAGGTAGGTTCACACTCAACTGACTCATGAAACAGTATGCTAGATGTGCCAAGAATCTTAATTAGTCGAGCAATTAAGGGTGGTGACTGTCATGTGCAATGCCTTGGGGAAATGCATGCAGAAGTAGGACAATAGCTGCTGCTCTGTCTTTGCTCATGCCCTATCAACTGATTAATCACTTATTTATTTATTTATTTTTATTTTCACATACTGTAGTCCAATTGAGCTATCGCAGGAGTGGGTTTGTACATTGCATATAACAAAATATTTTTCTGCACAAATCAACTTCAATGCCTTAAAAAACATAACGTCAATATAAAAGATACAATCAGTATAATAAACGCAGCATGAATCAAGTAAATACAAAAATTTTTCTAATTTACCTAGTTTCACCTGGGAGTAAATTCCGTTTTTCAATTGTATGAGGAAAGCTATACTTAAACAGGTTAGTATGTGGTTGAAATGGTGCAAGGTTAAGTTTGTGGCTATTCCTAGTAGGTTTCAAATTATCAGGAGACAGATAGTTGTTCTTTAATGAGTAGTGTGGGGTGTTATTTGAATTATGCAACAATTTAAGGCATTTATAATCACACCGCTTGGACAGAGGTAGTAAACCGATTTGTTGTTTATTTAAGTCATTATTCCAAAAATTGGAGAGTTGGAATTTCCCCTCACAAGGCACTATTGGCAATAAAATCACCTACAGTGCTTGTCGAATGGGTGCCGCAGTGCTACAGTTGACCTGCAAAGACGGGGCCGAACCCCTGCTTAGAAAATGGAAGAGAGGACGAACTCTCTCGAGCCCTGGCTAACTTTGAGCACTGACTGTGTTGAGCGGTATTCTATATATTGTACTACCACACAGTACAATGATGTATATTAATGATTAATACAGTAATAATATGTATACAATAATAATAATAATAATAATAATAATAATAATAATAATAATAATAATGATTCAGATCTGCTACCATATCTGCATCTCCTTCCTTCATGCCACAGAAAATGTCTATGGAATTCTTGCTGTCAAATCAATAAATATACTTCAGAGCATTGTTGCGTTGTCGTGACAGTGTAGAATAAGGCACTGGAAACATCACTTCACAGCATTAAATCTTTATCGGTCAAACCTGTGCTCAGAAAAACATGTGGCACTCAAAGCACAACAACCCAGCGGCGAGCATGGTGTGTCAAGCGCGTCACATGACTCGTCAAAGGTCGTAACATAATTGCTGGTGCTATATATATATATATATATATATATATATATATATATATATATATATATATATATATATATATATACATACCTTCTGCAAAGTACAACACTATTTGCATCTCACGTTGACTGATATCTTTCAATTGTTAGTAGATGAAATGCAATCCACAGAAAAAGGATAAACAATTGTATGCATATCTATCAGTATAATCACGGAGTATCAGGCTGGGCATCAACCAAACTGATTCTTAATATCTGTAACTGTGGCGAGGAAGGCATATGTCGCCTTGAAGAAGACAAGTCCACTTGTTAAAACGTTGGCTCCTGCTTTCATCTTGTTCTCGGTTTGCTCATTGTCTTGAATTTCCATTTACCGCCTTCCCCATGTTTTCCCTGGGTTTGTATACATGGTATTTTAACATGCAGCCTAAAAGATTGCAGATTCTTCTCCTATATGCATAGTTGGTATATAATTGTGAATCAGCAACACACTAAAAAAACATTTTCTTCTAGCATAACACTGAAGCATACAAAGTTGAAAATTTACTGTGCCTACCTGGGCGTCATTTCACATATTTAAGAGGTGAATTATTTTCCTTTGTGTACATGTGCATTGGGCTAGCTCCCAGATCAAACTATATGTCATCAATCTGCACAGTTGGCACAGTAGGAATTCACAAGACAAATTTTAGCACAGTGCACCTTGTTTACACTTTTCTGCATTTCTGTATGCAAGATATAACACTACAATTTCCGCTGAAGATACTGTGCTTGTTGTGCAGGCCATGTTTTGATGCTAATGGATGACACCTGTATAATCATGTAAGACTTTTGTGAATATAATGGCACAGCAGCACCTTCTGTTATTTTGTATGTATATTTCTGACCAGCAACACAACCAAGCAGAGGTACATTGTGCTGTAGGCAAAACAAGTGGCCACTTAGATTTGGCAGCTCTAGATGGGCACATCGCATCTAGTCATTCCTCACCCCACTTTAACATTTACATTTCACCAATGGCAAAGGACAATGTTGGATTCCGTAAAATATCTAATTTCAAATGCACTATGGATGACTGACTTTTGAAAGAACAATGAAGTGATGCCTGGAAACCTGTGTACCAACTTTCTTCCCATATTAGTTACTATAATGCCTTACAATGTGTCTTAAAATTCTTCATATGGTGCACCTAAATTTGGTGCTAGAGTGGAGAGGAGTGCAGTAGTTTGACTTTACCTAGGGTGGCAAAATGCCTCACAACACTGCTACATCAAAGTAGCAGTGTTGCAGTGCTCAACGGTGCCCTTAAAGGCATCAGTTGCACCCATCACATAACAGGGGCAGGAGGAGTACAAACATAAATGAGATTACAAAGAAATAGTTACAACAAATAATAGGACAAAGTACAGAACAAAGGTATGCTAACATTGTTTAGGTATTAAGAAACAGAATGAAAGAAATCATAAGAATTGCAAAACAAAAGTTATGCACACAGCAAAATCAAATGTTGAAAATATGCATGCACACATAAACTACGGTATTAATACAGGTATTTATTAGTAACTCGCAAAAACAACTAAACAAGAATGTAATAAAAAAGGCAACTAATTAACAGTGCGTAGCACGTTGTAAAATTTTAATGTCAGATTCTGTGGCAATATCAGAGGGAAAGCAGTTCCCTTCATCCTGCTAGTAACAGCACAAAATGTAGACAAGGGACGAGACAAGAAGACACCACAAGCACTGACTTTCAACAACGTTTATTCCGAAAAAAATTTCCGTTGTTGAAAGTCAGCGCTTGTGGTGTCTTCTTGTCTCGTCCCTTGTCTACATTTTGCGCTGTTACTAGCAGGATGGAAAACCAACAAGCCCAAGCTGCTATTCTAGTTCCCTTCAGTGATGGTGCAGGGTATAAAGGAGCATGCATATTGTAACGTGCGAGATGGTGTACGCTTGAATATGAGGTGGTGATCCCGGCAAGAAAATACGACAGGTGGTGACTGAAAGAAATCATTGTGAAGAGAAGTACGATTATAAAGTTTGTCAAGCAGGCAAAGACGCACTGATTTGTGGCGAAGGGATAGTGCTTGTAAATCAGTACGTGCTTTTAATGATGACACGGAAGTGTAAGATGAATAGTCGGAAAATATGAAGGTGAGCAGCCCAGTTTTGAACAAATGCAATCTCGTCAACAATGTTTACCTGCCAGAGTGCTATATTAGCGATGCGTATTCGAGCTTTGTGTGGATTAGTGTAGTGTAAGCAAGTTTATGTATGTTGACAAAAGCATGCTTTAGGTTTAATTTGATGATGCCAAGAGAGTGGTCAGCTGCTGCAAAGATGGAGTAAACGTGGTGGTTTCATGCTAAGTCGTAATGTAAATGAAAACCTGTGCTGGTAGTTGAATGTTAAACTGGGATCTTCGAAATAGTCGATGACGTGAATTAATAATGTGTTCCATAAGTTTGCGAATTGTACTGGTTAATGATATTCATTGGTAGTTAAGGGGTGAGAAACACTCACTGGATTTGTAGAATGGGATGACTTTAGCCATTCACCAGTCTTAAGAATGAACCCAGGGGGTATGTTGCGACACTAGCTGGGACACATTCTTTAGTAGCTTGTTATTAAATTTGCTGTGACCTGTTGTAGATGAAATTTTTAATCTGTTTAGTAAGGTAAAAATGCCCGACCCACTAATAACAATTTCAGACATGTCAGATTGCATGGGGAAGTCAGGGCATGCAGTGATGTCTTCACATTTGGACACTCAACAAAACATGTCATTTAGTAACTGCACACACTATAACTCAGGAACTACATCACCACCAGAATTAGGCTTATGTCAGGCTGTGAATAGGGGTTTATTACGTGCCATAATCACTGTTATTCATAATAAATCATAGCTGTAAACCTGTTGACGGGTGGATTTTAGTAGCATCTGGCATTCTTTGTCACATAATATGTATCTTTGTCATGTCTTGGATTTTTTTTTTATTTGCAATTCTATAGAGCGCTTCATTTTATTTATGAGGTGCTGCAGGCATTTATTGAATGTTTTGTTGCATCTAATGCTGAGAAAAAGGTCGAACATTTTGATAAGATTTGCAAAGGTGGCTCTAAACATAACTTAGTTCTCTTCAATAGCTCGACTGTGTCTGCAAAGGTGGCTAATTAACGATTATGCCGAGTAATGTTGGCCCTATTGTAGCACCTAATGTGTTTAGTAGTGTTTTCTTTTTTGTTAAAGAGAAGTTAAGCAGACCTACTATAACTGCGTGATCAGGCAGCCCGTCCAGGTGAGTAATGCCGGAACAGATTAGAGGATCGCTGGTCGAGATGAGGAGGAGGAGGAATAAACATTTACTTTTGAAACAGTATCCCGGGTTAAGCCCCAGTTGTACTCTAGGTGGGAGGTCTCCTCATTCCAGGAACCCTCTGGCCTTCGCTGCCTCCTTGGCCCTGGCGACGAGGTGTCATTGTTGCTCCAGGCCCTCGGAGACGAGCTTGGCCTCTCACGTTTCAATGAGGTCTTCGCTTTCTTGTCTGGCGTTATATTCTTTCGGTGAAGGCGATGTGTCTGTATCTAGATGCCATGGACACTCGAGGTTCAGGTGTGCCAAGGTGTATGGTAAGCCGCACATTGGGCAGTGGTATCCTTGTAGCATTGGGCATAGTCTGTGCATGAGTATTTCCTTGTAGCATTTGGTATAGTCTGTGCATGAGTATTCCGTGGGTGTAAGTGTTACTCTGTAGTCTTCTGAGTGTGGTACTTTCTTCTTCGGTGAGCTTTGGGTGAGGTGGTGGGTGCACCCTGCGTTCCAGCCTGTGATATTGAAGGATCGCTGAGTAGGTGATGGGTACGGTCTCTGCCCCTGCTGACACAGACCGGCATCTTGAGAGTAGGAAGGGTTGGCCCGGCAGGTGTGGCCTCGGGCCACGGCGTGTGCTGATTCGTTCCCCTCCAGCCCGTCATGCCCAGGAACCCAGGTCACGCAGGTGTGGCGGATCGGAGCGCTGTCGTGCTTCAATATCTTTAGTGCTTCTGTCGACACTAGACCATTAGCATAGTTCCTGACAGCTGCTTCAGAATCGGAAAAAACTACAGCTGCGTCTGCACGTGGTAGTTGCTAGGGCGATCGCCGTCTCTTCTGCAGTCTCAGAGTTTTGTGCACGGACTGTGGCAGACGCTAGCTCTCTGCCCATAGAATCTGTGACGTTCAGGGCGTAAGCATTTCTTTGCGGGTATTTGACTGTGTCGGTGTATCTGGCATCCGGACCTTGCCTGTGTCTTTGCCGTAGGGCATCCACTTGGGCTTGTCTTCTTTCCTTGTGGTACAATTGGTGCTATGCACAGGGATTTGCAGATGTTCGGAGGAATTCTTTCTTTTCGGTCCGTGGTGGCCTATAAAGGTTTCACTGTAGCTCAGCCGTTGCAGCACTGATCTCCCGGTGGGCATGAGCTTAAGTCATTCTAACTGACTGGCTTTATCAGCTTCGGCTAATTCTTGCCAGGTGTTGTGTATGCCCGTCTTGAGAAGTCTCGTAGTCAAAGCCGTAGATGGTAGGCCCAGGGCAGTTTTGATGGCTTTGCATATTTGAATGTTAATTTTTTTCTACCTCTGATGAGATCTAGAATATTGGCCAGTGTACATGATGAACAGGTTGGGAGAGTAATGAGTTGAGGTAACATGAAGTGTAGACAGGAATGAAGGAAAATATGCCATTGAGCGTGAGCAGCTGTGACAGATTCTGTTGTCCAGTTAATAATGGAGAAATTAAAATTGCCATAAATGATCACAGTAGAATGCCAGAATAGCATATGCACTTCATTTAGAATGTTTTGAAACTCGCTTGAAAATGCATAATTTACATCCGGAGGGCAGTAGTATGCACTTATGAGAACATTCTGCTTGAGCATTGAAGTGAAATGATAATGTGCTCTAGGAATGAACGAATGCCAGTTGGGACTGCAATAAATTATTTTTTTAAAGCTATGAGCATGCCACCTTCTATGCAGTTGCATCATTCACAACAAAAAGTGTTGCATGCAGATGTGAAAAGAAAAATTTTATAGGAGATGGTATCGTTTAGCCACGTCTTGATTAGTGCAAGAAGAGATGTCACGCATGAATCAATGAGTGATGAAAGTGACCTATATTTTGACATCACACTTCAACCTCTAGTGCATAAGAATGACAGGTTTGTAGACATGTTATGGGTGTGTGGTTGCATAAGCTGTCATTTTCCACACTTGCATAAGATGAAGGTTTGGCTTGTCATTCCAAAGCATGCTGAGACAGACGCACTGCACAGTTTATTTCCGAGTCCCAAACATATGTGTCGTTGTTGACCAAGAGCTTGTTAAAAACCAAGCGAGCTTAGTGTGAGCTGTCTCATACTGACTACAAATTTTTAAAAATTAATAAGAAAATAAATATATCTGTCATCCTGATTGCTGATTTGCTGTTCCTAAGTGATGGAGTAGTGCGAAAGTGACATATTTTATTTGTACATATTGTACTCAACCCACTGCAACAGTAAAAAAAAAGGAAAGAAAGGAAGGAAAATGTAATTATGTGAAATTATACAGATGGAGCATCCTTTTTTTTTTTTTTTATGCTGAAGTAAACAATCAATATATGCACATGTGAATACGATATATGTGCATGCAGTAGAATAACTTTCACCAGTCATATTATGTCAGCAAGGCAGCAAGGTGGGCGAATTGGTTAGGATTTATCTTAGTTTTGGTAACAGCTAGCGCAAAGGTACGATGAGTAGAAAACGTTATTAAATACACGAGCAGGGCTGTTAATGGTTTGTGAACACGTTTCTGTAACGCTATCTGTTATATCCGCGTCCACAGCGACCAGGCCGGCATGGATAAGCGTAGGTTATGATTGAGCTCTTCCTTGTCATTTCGCGCGCTGATAACCACGACTTATTACAATACGGCAGTTTCTTAACGTTTGCTAATCCGGCTTGGGCAAAGCTCCCGTCGTTGTGTGCCACCTCACGTCCGCCGTACGGGGTGCCGGCCGGGCAATAATAGATTGACTTTTGGATGGTATTACGCTCGCTGCGTGAGGGCACCCCGCAGGTGAAGGGCATGGGAAAATAGCCCATTCTTACGACGCGGGGTTCGGTATGTGACCTGTGATTAGCCCGAGGGTTCAGATTACCTGTGTAGCTGTTGCGCGGCCCAATGCTTCGCGCTGCCCGATTGTAGACGGTGGACATTGTAACATATTTTAATTTCGCTTGCGTTTCGCTCGCGCAAGAGCTTTCCACGACTCGCTGACTTCCCGTCTGTCGCCAATGAATATTCCCCGGCCAGACGCTCCTAGGTCCAAGCCCAGCCCGGGCCCGAGTCAGCAATTGCTTGGCCGCCCCGAGCATCCTTGGACCGAGTTTGGCATATGCGGCCGACAACGCTTTCTGTGTGGCCAGCGCTAGTAGTAAAATCGTGTTTTGTCAACAATTAAGTTAGCGTGTTGACGGTACGTGAAACGTCGATCGCTTCCGTATCGCAGCTCTGTTGGCATTATCTTTTTTTTTCTTATTGTGTTACACAATAGGTGCGATTGCGATCACTTTATTCCGACGGTTATGCTATGTTATGATAGAGCAGGCAGGCCGGATCGAGGTGCCGTACTCGCTAGGGCCTTTCCTTGCCGTGCTGCGCGTACACTGTCACCGATAGGTCGTTTATATGGACGGTAGGTAATAATAATAACGATAACCCCGAGAAAGGAATCCATTGACATACTGGCCCTGAAGATAGGTTCATGTTTGCCGAATCGCACCGTATGTATGTATGTATGACTCGGTCGAATTGGCACGTACAGTTGAGAGGCTCTCATGAGATATGCTCGCCGACGACATGCCGATGAAGTGCTGTTTAGTATTTTTCTCGCACACAACTATGTAAACGAACTTCCTATTAGCGTGAAGACGAATGATGAGGGCGGCATATAGGTACAGTACAGTACATATTCGCCTGAAGAGGAACATTACAAATGTGCACATGGTATTCACATTTTATTAATTTAATGATGGCATATGTGGGCTGTGTGGACCTTTAGGATGTAGTGTAATATGCAATGTAGGAATGAAGTATTAAGAACACAACAACAAAATTTCTTGTCATATGACCAACTTAGTAAAATCTGCTTTTCAAGTGAACAAACATACCCCACAGGAATGCCACTTGTAGCTTTTTCAACTGAGCTACCACATTTTTAGTCACATATGCAGCTAGGGTATGCAATCCAATTTTAGAACATGGCTTGATTAGCAAAAAGCTTTCATAATCTTGAATACAGTTAATGCATTAGAGGTGCAGCCTTAGTTACTGTACACGTTGCATAATCTGCACACTGCAGAGCATTAATTTGCATAATCTGTTTTGTACTTTCTTCTGCATGTGGCTGCAAGCCTTTGTTTTCAAGAGTGCGCCTAGGAAGAAAAGTGTTTGTGTTTGGTTTGTATGATGCACATCGGTGGCCAAGAGAACAAACATGCAAATTATAATATTTTTTTATTAAGATAGCTGCATTGGACCAGCAGGACCTACCTTTCATACCATGATTAGGGCAAGACAGATGGCACCTGACAAAATCCAGAAAATGTATCATCCACTCTGAGTAATTGGTGAGCAAGCTTCAATACCATGAGGGGCCAGTGAGCCTTGGTTTTAGTATGACAGGAACAGTCTTGAAAATACCAAAACATATGTGCATAAGGGACAGGAGTTGCCTCTGTCTGAAACCCACTGATGACTCCGTTATAAACGTAAGCAGCAGTGCTTGTGCCGTGCCCTGCTGCTTAATTTCAAAGAGACTAAGAGATGAACGAAAGGCATAGATAGAAACATTGAGAGGAGCATTATTTATGTTCTTTTGCAATATCATGCTGCAATTACCACAAATTATAAACACTGCAATAGTTGTCTCTAGCTTGCTCATTTTAATAATCGTTCCATTCACAGTCTCAACTCAACAGCATAACACAACATATTAACTTATTGCGCTAAATTCTGAGAGTGTGTTGGTTACATATACTACATTTGGTTACATTTACGTATACTGGATGAGTGAGGGGCATATGAACACACTTAGTGCTGCTTTCCAACTGAGATTATTCAATCCATTGAGCAACCTGACTTCAAACTTTTGCAGGTGACTGTTCAAGTCAATGCACATACATTTACCCACATCTACTGTTTGTTCTATATTGATTTCTCTTTTACGAGTAATCACTGTGGATTATAAGGGATATTACAATTAAACATTGAAGGCCATAATTATGAAAATAATATGGCCTTTGAAAACAAAAAGCATAGACAGGCCATCAAAATGACAGCAAAAATAAAGAATAAATTAATTGTTTGTTTAAAAAAAAGCCTAATAAGCTTATTAAATCACCCATGACATGCCTCTTAATTGGCTCTTGAAAGTTGAGCTCCAAGACTGGCATGCTGTGTATATCACTGACAGTAAGCACCAGACTAGCAATACCAGAGTAACAGGGGAATCACCCATTGCAATCACCTCTGAAAATTTAGTCAATGGAGTTAGAGAGCTCTTCTAAATCACCTTTCTAGCAGCGGAGTAACACTGTACCATTTTGGAACAATACATTTGTGTTTCTCTGACATGACCCAAATACCTCAAATGGATCCCAGTACATATGGGAGAAGTAACCATGAATGGCCCTCCCAACCTCAATGAGAAGGCCGACCGAGCCGCGCGAGAACTAACCCACCGCGTCTCGGACAGTGACGGCACAACACCCCGCAACCCCCGGGGAAAGGGGAAGGACTGCGGGGAGGCAACGACAACGAAGTAGCGATACGGGACAACAGGGACAGACTGGTCACGTACCACGACATACTGACACACTATACGAAACGAGAAGAAACATACCCACAACCCCGCAAACAACTCGACAGGTTTCAAGAAACAGATTGGAGGAGGTTGCAAACCACAACATTCCGAAACCCAGTACATTTAGACAGAGTAAATTCAACACAATACCCAGACGCGAGCTGCAAGCTCTGCAAGCACGAACCCGCAGACAGTGCACAGATATCATGGAAGTGCACACAGATCAGATCGATATATCTAGAGGACAAGATAGAACAGGACCTTCTCGAGGAGCGATAGCTGAGCACTCTGACTAGCTCGGAACTACACGACCAACTATGGGCTATCCAGTGGGCCCGGGCAGCAGTGGAAAGGCTATGCCTCACTGCACATAATGCCCAGGTGGCCTGAGCCTGGGCTGGAAACCTTGCAGATACTTTTCTCATTAAAGTTATTTCCGTACGTCCCTCCCTGGTTCAAAAAAATTTACCTTCCTAAACGCCATGTGCATCTTTAGAGGCATGACTTATAGAGATACACTGGCAATTTAATCTCTCCCCCATGGATGCTAAAAAGTTTCAAAAGGCAAAATGCTACTCACTGATAGATGCTTCATATCAAAGAACATTTGCCCTTTTTACACACAATGCTTTGTTTAAGGTCACATTCAGAGCAAGTGAAAAGCACAATTAGGCCTATAATTCCCTGCCTGTAATGATACTTTGTACAAACTTGCTGTGAAACAGTATTGCATGAAGCTACACTGACTCTCTACAACTGCAGAAGATTACTCTTTTCATTCAGGCAGCAGTGACATTTCTTTCCATTCATAATAAGTGAGTCAAGATGCCTGTGCTCACATTATTAAAATTACGTATTTCCTGATAATAAATTGCAGTTAAGAATACTGCGTCCTTGACAGTGCTTGCAAAATTGATGCAGCAATGGCTGTCAAACTTGAGCGTAAAAGCATGTGTCGCATCAGAGCAAACTTTTCGGGGTAGAAAGACGGTAAGTGAGCCTGGCACAAGAGGTGCGGGTAGATACATGTTCTTGATGTTGTTGTGTTCTTTGTTATCTGCCATGGCATTGAAAAGGCCAGAGATGTGTCCCTGTACCTAGTGTAAGCAAGCATTAAAAGTGAGTAGTTGTGAAGCTTGTGTATCTTCTGACAAAGCTATGTGGCTTTACTGTCTTGCTTCAGCTGCTAAATGGCACTCAAGGAATTGGTGTGTCTGTATTTGGGTGAAGTTTGATAAAAATGAGGCTGCCTCATTGGTGTCATGTGTGACTTTACCGTGTACCAGCCCCGTTCTGCAGACTCTTGTCATGTATGGTATGAAGCTCAAGTAGAGTTGCAGACGTTCATTGTAGATTCCTTATTTTTATAAAGAGGGAAGTACTTAAGGCTGACTGATACTATGCTTCCATCTCTTGTAATAGCAGCGTCTGTACAAAATGCATTGGTCCAAAGGAACATCAGTGTACAGCCGTGCCATGGCCTTAAGTCTGTTCTTGCACCCAAGCAATCAGAAGTGACTGCAACATGCAACCTCTTTAATTGAAATGCTCACTCACATTGAATTAGCAATGCTGCCGTGGTGTTCACCTGGGCATGTTCTTGAGCGAACAGAGGGAGAGCAGCTATTGCCCTCATCACGTTCTGAATAATGATCTCAATCTGGTCCCTCTGCTTCAGTGAGGGCCAGTAAAACTGAGCCTGATAATATGTGGCTGGAGTGCAGACCAAACAGCATTACTGGCTATTTCGGTACAATCTTCCCCACATTTAGATGCAATCCTTGATATCAGGTGGAAGGTTGACATTGGTGTCTTCTTTATTTTGCCTAGCCAATTTGATCTTGTTCCGGATTGGCGAACATCGAGACCAAGGATCCGTACTTCTATTTCTTGTAACAAGGACCAGTGCCGGTAGCCAGGAATATTTTGGTGCATGTGTTGGGGGGGGTGGGGTGAGCATTGTCTGCACATCGTCCTATGCCAGGTAAACAGACATGTTGGGTTCGGGGGCAAGGAGTTACGTTCCCAGTGTAGAGCATGCTGCAAAGCAATGGCGGTCTAGCCTGGTGTGGTTGGAAACGCCTTTCTCAAACTAATTGCCAATAATTGTTAGAAAGCTATATTGTGGCTACTTTTCCTTGCAGCAAGGTGTGTATTGTCCAAAATGAGTGATGCACGAATGATGGATGTCGCTGCACCTATTGCTGCCTGCAAATGTGAGCTACCATTCAGGAGCACAGCAGTACTGGATGGTAGTGCTAGTAAATTTACATAATTAGCAAGGCTTCAATATGCATACCCTGGAGTTAAATGTCATTTTTGATTAAAATGGCTGTGACATATGAGTAGGCTTTGTTTTTTGTGGCCATTATCTGGCTTTCGCGCACCCCCTGGATGGGCTGTATTATTCTTGCATCCCTCTGACAACAAACATTTGCTTGTGAGTACTTCTTGCTACCTTTATTACTGATTTCTTTTCTTGATACTCAGATCCCTGTCTTCACAATGTGGCCTCTGGCTGTTTATGTTCTTAGGAATGCAGACTTGTATGATGTTAACATATCTGAAAAGAAGCAGTATACACACTGAATACTTGAATGATAGAAAGCCACTGCTGTAAAATTAATGGTCAATCTCGGAAAGGGTCAGCTGAATTGGCCACAATGAATAATTTACTGAAGCTATAAAAGCTGCTTTTCTGAATAAATTTTCCAAGACAAATACAGCAATATGCGTGTCATGTTTGACGAGAATTCACAATTACCTGAAGCATATTTGCTTTGAGAATTAGTCCCAGGTGCCACAAGCACACTTAATGCAGAAGCTTGAAAGCAGTACAGTGACAGCCACACACCTCTAACACGTGGAATAAAAAAATCCCAGACGGTAGCACACTACTCACCCAGTTAAAAAAACAAACACATGTTGTCATTTATTGAAATTGCTCTTTATTTTTAAAAGTTCAATTCAGAACAAGTTACTACAGAGTGTATTAATGTTTATGTCGGTTTCCATATTACATGCCCCTCTGTGGCAACAAAATGCTGCACATACGCAATCAGTCATGCATGCCCTCCTACAAAGAGTGAAATGGAAACTGAGTGAATCAAGTGACATGTGGCTCATTTGTAGTTGTAGGTAAACTTGATGGCTGATAGCACTAAGGGCAAGTAATAGTAGTATAAAGTTTATTTCTCTTAGTGGTTTGGGCGGTCGGTGCGTCCCTCAGTCCAGGGCTCCACTGATCTCTGTGGTTTGCTGGGCTTGATCGAGAAGAGCTCTCTGGCTCTCTACATCTTCACTAGCAAGCCAAACATCCCAGTGCCTGTTACTTGGCACTTACGCCGTAAGGGGCGAATTGGAATTTGGAGGCTGTAGTTTATACGCTCATGTTACGGGGGCAAGAGTTGGCAGCTCCTCGCACCAAGAACACATACTTTCATAGAATGCAGGGTGTACCTTAGTGAGTATTTGTAGGTGTAGATATGTGTTAGTTTGTACACAGCGCGAATCCCTGGCCTGTTCTTCCATAAGGTTGGAGTGCAGGCGGCTGTATTTTTGTCTCTCTTTTTCCTGGTTTTCGAAGGTGTCGTGTGGGTCAATGGGAGTTCCTTGAAAGGACTGACTAGTGCTCGGATGCTTATTGCTCGAGCAGTTCGGTCCACCCTCTCATTTTCCTCGTGTCCAGAGTGCGCCGGGCACCAAATTACCACCTGGTGCAATTCTGTGAATTTTGTATGGGACGGTACCCGTCATGCACGAACAGCATGCTGCCTTAGAGTCCATCATGGCCAATGCAGATTGTTTCTTTTGCTCCTGCATCTCGAAAGGCCAGCGCTATGGCTGCTGCCTCCACGGTGCAGGTTAAAGGGTTCCGAATGGAAGTTGTTATCCCTGTGGACCAATTGACGGCCACTATTTTGAATTTGTCTGTTGCCACTCTACATGCATCTGTGTAGTATACGTCTGGATCTCTTTTGTAAAGCCTTCGATTGCGCTTTTCTCCTGCTTTGGTGGTGTTCCGTGCTCATATTCTTTGGGATTCGTGAAACTAGAATTTCCTCTCTTGTTTGTCTGGGCAGCAAAACTGTTTTTTCTCAGCCATACTGCGCTATCAGGGGACATCCTGCCTTTTGTAACAGAGCCTTTCCTTGTTTTGTAGAATTCAGATGTTCTCTCTGAGGCATGACCACATGTCGTGTCATGTTCTTCATATGTATTGTGAATACCAAGAGCCTCCTGCTTTTTGGCACATGTGTTTTTGGGAGCCCTAGCTGCCCTGATGATGGAGCTCACTTTAGACATTTCAGCCTTATTTAGTTTTTGAAAGGGGAGGCTATAGGTCACCCAGCTAATAATTAATGCTCGCACAAGTCTGACTATGCCTCCGCTTTTTTGAAGCCTCTTTTTTGTTTTGTGACTCTGTGGATCATTTGTGCCACATTCCTTGTTCTTTGTCTTAATGTTTCTAGTATGTGTGATGCCCTGCTGTTGTCTTGGTACAAAAACTCAGAATACATTCAGGTATGTGGACACCAAGGGCAAGAAACAAAGAAGCAAATTGAGATTGGCTGGGTGGTTTCTTTTGATGCAGTGAAACGTAAATAAAGTCCAAGTATGCATTCACACGACATCTGCACATGAACACGTTACTAAAATACATCAAAGCCTGACCAAGCAAACAAATTCGCAGGCCTATTTGAATTTATTCCATTTGTCCTTTTCAGCACTGGTCAAACGTGCAATACATGACTATGAAAACACAGTTAGTGTCTGTATACAGAAAAAAAAAAAATTGTAGGCTGTAACTGCCTGAAACTGTGATTTCTAATGCACAAACCTTTGTGCATAGACAATTTGATACAAAGAAGTGCTGGTACAGATTTCCCAGTGAAAATGCATGCAGTTTGAAGCTTATTTCACAAAACTGACAAAATGAACATAATTGTGTGCATACACTGCGTGCCTCCATTTAACACAGAAACAGGCTGGCTGTTCGCATTGTTCATGCTGCATAACAGTAATTTGCCGCCTTAAAAATAATGTTGCTAAGACGCAAATCGCTCCCAGTTGAAAAAGACAACAGGAATTCCTGTCGCAACTACGGAAATTTCTGTTGTACGACAGAAGTTCCTGACAGACGTTTCTGACATTACGACAGAAATTCTGATGACCCAACAGAATCATCCTGTCGTGAAGACCAAGAGTTCTGAAGTCGCAACAACAACTTTCTATCGCAACAGCGATTCTGACGTCGCAGCAGGAACTCTCTGTCGGGACTACACATTTTCGGTCGTGGCGTTAGAAATGTGCCACTTTCTGTCGCAGCGACATAATTTCTGACGCCGCGACAGAAGCGCTTTCAGTCGCGACGCTTTAAAATTGTATGTCAATTTCGCATCGGTGGTGTACCCTGTACTTTTCTCTTGCGCGGTATTCAATCGTGCTTCTCTGAAGCCGGCAATGCTGATAGCATAGACACCGGTATTAAAGTCGACGTGGCCAATTGTTATAATTGTGCCGTGCCGACGAAGCACCATAAATGCCCTACCGGCCTCCTCCAAATCGGCCGCTGATGAAAATCATATCATCTGCGGGAATGGCTGCGTATCCGTTTTGTGTTATTTGGTAAGATGTGGCACACAGGCCTGTGGACTTACATGTGCCGTTACACTGACACAGTTAACTTCCCAGAAATATTGCATAAGCTTTTACAAAGCGAAAAAGAAGTTTTGGGTTGTTCCACAAAGTTGCGTAAAAGCTGTCTCGCTCGGGTCTCATTATTCTGGTACAGCGCTGCCGAGAGATGCCAGTATGCTGTCAGAATGAACAATCATCCACGAATGTTTATGTAGCTATCTTGCATTGAACACAGAATTATATGCGCGCTCAAAAGTGCAGAGCGAGAGACAACTGTCGAAATTAGCAGTAACAACCTAACAGTGTCCCCGGTCACCGTTGTCTATTTCTGTATTTCTTATTTAATATGGATATCCTACAGCAAAATCGATGTTCTAGCACTACACAATGTACCTGTCGATGGTAAGAACACTTTTACTTTTCTAGAGATGTGGCAGTTGACGCGGTGGAATGAAAGCGCCTGTAAACATAAACGCAAAGTATTTGTATAGCTGAAATATGCTGCCGGATGCATTTACGGTGTGGCGTAGTGGTAAGATGCTGGGCTCGGGATGCTCAGTCCGGAGTTCGAATCCCCTGCAGGGATTTTTTTTTTCCTTTATTTTTTTTTCTTTTTTCTACAAACAAATTTACATAGCCTTAAAGAGGTCTCTGTCAATTTTGAATTGAATATTGATCAAGAACTACAGGACGTCACACTACGGGCAACAGAACGACAGACTATAAAATTTCCTGTTGTGTTTTTCAAGTGGGCTGTCACAACCTATATCGACACTTAAGGCGAAGTGGTTATCAAACACACCTGATGACGAAACTCCAATACTCTTTGACCCGCCGTGGTTGCTATAAGCGTCCTTGGAGTTGTGCTTAGTATTAAGCACGAGGTCACAGGAACAGATCATGGTTCTGACACGTAAAACACGACAATTAAATTGAAAAAGAGAAAGAAAAAAGTTGAAACGTCTCTTTTTTGTGCGGCACTGGCTTCTTGAGTTTTATTGAGAGGACCGGTAAGTCTCAACACCGCGACATAAAAGGTGTGCGCATTATGCGCATAGCGCAATGCTTCCGCGCCGTACTCACCACCGCAGCTTGAAAAGGCCGCGTCAAACATGAGGCAACTGGGCAAGCGGTAATCCGAAACGCGCCGTTTCCAAAGCAGTCGACACCGTACGCGGTCCGATTTTGTGAGTACTGTGGGTGAGGTTTCACTAGCCGCTGTCATATCGTGGCGCAGGAGGGAATACCCGAGCACGGCCGCGCGAACCACTAAAGTGTATTGTAGTACACAGATCACGTCAAAGCGATGACTACGCGGTGGCCGATCACCGCCGTGCTGCGCAGTGGGGCAGGTAGCTTTCTTGTGAGGTTCCACACTACACGAAACACTCTCCGACGGCCGCCAAAATTACCTCGTAAGCACGCATATAGACACACACGCAGAATTACGATGAGCAAAACAGGTGCCGTCACCGGCGCCGACGACAGTGGCGCTTTGCGGGCTTTGGCTTCAGTTTCACTTTTAGTTGATGGGAAGACGAACAGAAGCGATGACATTCTGCGGCCTAAGCCGTCGAAGTTTTGCATGGTCTCGCTTCCGAAGACAGCTCGTCAGATGCCGACCGGGGGTTCTGGCAGCGCGACAGGACATTGTGGTCGACGAGACAAACAAAGCGTCTATTATATCGCCCTAAATAAGTTGGCTTGCACTCCGGAAATGTATAAATTTGCAGAAAGAAAAAAAAAAATAAAAAGAACCACTTGGACAATATATCTCTCCTTTCTCGTTTCCTTCTCACAGATGTGTAAAAGAAAAGAAAATAACGCATAAAAAAAGAAACAGAACTCCGTTTACGCTAAAGGGAGGCCTGTATCTTCTAAACTCCCTCTTAAAAAGGATGTAGAATTGAGGTTCTGTCTCCTTCTTTCATCCGCATTTTGCGAGGGAGAGAAATGGAGGACGCTGAGCATATATACACCACTCTAAGGGAGCACGGTTTTCAGGCACGTAGTCTCAAGGGAGGTCACATCCCTTAAAATGCCTTTTTCGGCTCATTTCCGTTTACAGTGTACGCACAGCAGCCACTAAATCTGGACGTTGGCTTTTTGGTTCAACAAAGGGAACCAAAATCTCTGAAATGGCTATCCCCCCCCCCCCCCCCCCCCCTCCACAAAAAGAAAACAGAGATGATCCATTCTCATGAGCTTTATATCAACTTTAGAGCAAAATCTTTCTCCCATGTGGAAATCAGTTCACTTCCTCCTATATGGTGCGTATTTAGTTTCAATAAATTCGGCCTCATTGTTTTATTGGTAACTGATACAGTAAGATGTTTCATCAATCAGTATGAAAGAGACGGCCAATATACTCCTGATATTATAACATAATATATATTGGCGAAGTCATAGGCAGATGTTGAACGCGGAACAATAAATTCTTAAAATCCGCGAATTGCGCAGTGATGCATGGTGTAGCTAATACTATGGTGTTGATTTGCTCGGCGATTTACAGAACTGAAGTTCTAAATGTCTATGAATGGGCGCCCTATATTCACAGGCATTTTGACCAGACTCATAAAAAAATACACTGAGTGCCTTCCCACTCTGAGAAGAACGTTGATCAGCGAAGTTGTTTATACGGGCCCCTTAACCACTAGCTGCTCCTCCGCCGCGGTTTGGCCCGGCATTGCACTGTCTTCGGGATCGGCCAACTAATTAGGAGTTTTGTGTCCATACACGGACACGATACTGGGCGAACTAGCCCTTAAGAACTTGTGTGTAAAATTGATTACGTCTTCGTGTTTCTTATTTATAAATGCCCTATTGCAAAACGCAGTGTCCAGTGCCATGCCGGATTATGGGCCCAGTATTGCGCCCTAGATGCTGGGGCGCTGGGTACCAGTCGCGAGACGCAGCCATAGTGCATGAAATACATAGTGCTTGGGCATCGTACATATATTTTTTTTGAATGCGGAAATTAACAGAGAGCGTTCTATAGCAATGAAAAAAAAAGGTAAAATATAAAGGTTGCCGCCAGGATTCGACGCTATGACTGCGGTAAGCGATGAACTTGAGAAGCAAGCTATTTCCTTTAGTGCGGAACTTTTTCTATCGCACCTTCCCTCTCCCCTTACCTTTGCTTTATATTTCCGAGCGTTAATAAACCCGGCCTTCTTCGGCTGGTACAACTGGTGTCGTTCACTACGGGAGGGGCGTTGCCTCCGCCCGTCAATCATCGTAGCAGTGACCTACAGATCCCAAACCTCGGTACTTTATCACTAAACAACGCCAGCAAACGACATGGTGTCCATAATTTGCCATATCAACACTCAGGCGCACTTTTAGTTTCGCAGACGCGTTTCGCGCAGACATTCCAGATGAGCAGTCACCCCGCAACTTAGGCGTACGACTGCATCAGACAGAAAACGTTGTTGTCTATATTCAATAGTATGCTTGGAAGTGCCACAACAGCGATTTCCTTTAGCGATTGGTATTGGACAATGAACCTCCAAACCGGGACGCTGTATGGACTGTTGCTGCCGATTTAGGTAGCCATTTCTTGTTCTTCGGGCAAGGGACATGCAACATTTTCTGCGTTCAACGGTCTGTTTCAATGGACGCGTCTGTCTAGTCGTACATCTTCGTGTTAGTGCTGGCCGACTTTGGTGACAGCACATGCACGTATGTTTATAAAGCGTCACATCAGCGCTGATCGCTTTTTGTGGTGACACTGTAGACACGAAAAAAATGTTTATTTAAGAACACCCATGCCGTTGTTGGAACATAGTGATTTAACCTTGTCAGACTTATTGAGTCCTGAGCCCAGTCGGGCGGATAGCGTGTAGACGGACTGGGCAGGTACGCTAGGCCTAAGCTTCGGTGGAAGAGAACGATCTTGGCGCGGGCACCGGGCGATTGCCGAAATGTATTTGAGCGTTCGAGCCTTTTATCTATTATCTTTCAGTACACTAGGGAAAGTGGAAGCGCTCGAATTACCTCAGCTTTGTGATGGGTGCGATAATATCAATCAGCCGCAGGCTCCCTGGGAGTCCACTGTTCGAGCGCGCGTGAACGACTTTTGCGTTTCGTGTCGACTCCACAACACTGATACCACAGCGACAACTCACAGTCATCGGTTGCGTACAAACTACTAAAGAACGAGGCGTCATATGCGTTTGCGTGATTTTGTCAAGAATATTGCTATCCACTCTGTCAAAAGGGAAATGCAAAAATCGAAACTCATTTTAAATGTCCAATAAACGTATGCATAAAGAGGGAATGAGCCAGTCTGCGACACGAAACATACTTTTATGACCCGAAGATATAGCCTTATTTAGGACAAGATATTAGTATCTAGCGTTGAATATTCGTACCTTCCATAGAAACGCAACCAACCCAGTTTCCAGTGCGAGCCAGCGAACTGCGGTGAGAACTAGTGCGTGTGCAGCACAAACCAATGCGCCCCAGCGTCACAGCACTGAAACCAGCTTCTTGTCCGGTGTGACCTAGCTCTTATCCAGTGTTCTCATTGGTGCTGGTTGCACACCGGAGGGCACTTGAAAATGCTGGTTTTTGCAATAGGGTATATAATTGATCATTAATAAACGGAATAACTAATTATTGTATGATTAAAAGATAATTACCTAATAGTTATACGTTATTACTCAATTGAATGATTGCTCCATTAATTAATGCAGTGTTATTATCGTTACCTAGTAGTCTAAATAATTAATGGTGACGATGAACGCGGGGGCAGTGGCACGAGCGCGTTCGTGCGGTAGCGCCGGGGGGCGCCAACAAGCCAGATGTGGAAGATGACGACAATGCTGGAGCTAATCCCGAGGATCATAGCTTTCTGTCTACACATGTACAGAGTCCTGGCGAAACTAGCACTTACCAGCTTCGCTGTAAAACTCGCTAGTAGCGCAGTGAGTAGATCTCTCTATTTAGGTTGATTACTTGCACTATTGCAGGACACTAGCCTTTCTTTAGGTTTACATCAAGAGGTGTAATCGCGTCACTTGACTCAATCAATTTTCGTAATATGTGACTTCCAAAGAATATAAGAATAAACGCAAGTGGGCCCCTTCAGTAAATGAGAGACCCCGACAGAAACAGGTCCGCGTATTCAGCCTCTATGAACACTCAATTACAGCACGTGTTTTTCTTGTCTAACAAACTTCAACAAATGTACCTTTACAGGGCTTTCCGGAACTTGTGAAAGAAATAAAGGACAGCATGAATTTTCGACAACCAGTCAAGAACTCACAGCACAAGATCGTTCCAGACTATGGTGGTGTCCACTTATCTATAATCAAGGGTTACGAAGCCGTGACTATCATCTCCGGCATCAACGAACCGTAAGTTCGCATAAGATTACTGGACTGTCCTACACAGATAAGCTCTAGAAAACAACCTGAAAGTGTCAAATAAACATGTCTAGTCAGGAAGTGAGTGCTGACTAGGCTCGAAATCTCGGTGCTTGTTTTTCTCTGATTCATTCCTAACAAGAACTCTTAAAAATGCCGTTGTACCTATTACTTATAACACACCATTTACTAGCGTAGTATCGCTGCAGTAGGTAAGAGTAGAGACAGTAACCTTGCTGACTAAGCAAGATACTAACTGTTACTAGCAGGTTCAGCTAGCAATTTCAAATGCAGTTATTGCTTGGGATAAAAAAAAGTAGCCATAACGTGTACGGAACGCTTATTTTTAACTTCTACAAAATCTAAAAAAGGTTACCTGCCGCACATAGCAAAATTCTTGACCTTGAGCTGGATTATTCGAAGAGTGGTCAATACTAGAAGGAGAAATTTAAACATATAATGAACTTAAAAAGTGTGTAATAATGTATTTCCGTGGAATGATTTTTGAGGATAAAGTTTTGAGATATTTCCGAAAGTGAGGAACGATATACAAGGGCCTCCCAGATACTTTTGTGCTTCACTGCATGAAAACGCGTTTCTTTAAAAATACGAATTGTAACAACAATGTATCTTTAGAGCGAGTCTGATGGCACATGACTCCGAAGGGGTGTCGTTATCTAAATTGATTCCATGTATCTAAACCTCACAAACTCGCCGGTTACAATGAAGAAACTGCAAGATTTGCTGTAGAGTAGATATTTAAGAAGGTACTTAGTGCATTCTTTTGTTAACTTTTTTGATGTGTGAGAGTTACTTCAAGGTATATGAACTGTGAATTAGTTACAAGTAGTAACTAGCGTAACAACAAAGAAGTTACGATGACGACCATTCGTTTAAATTGAATACCGGGAAGAATGACTGAAGGAATAAGAACAATGTTCTTTTACACATGGAGACGTTTCTTTTTTTGGACCGAAGACTCCTCTCTTTCGTTTTGTGTATTGGCCTATCTAACCGCAACTTCTGAAAAAATAATGATCTCAATATAGCAACCTGCTCTCATTATGTGTTTACTATACAGATGCCTTGGCCCAGCGAATACTAAGCAAAAGTACATCTCCATTTTAATGTACTTATTTATGAGTTCTCCAGGTAATCTTAATCGCATTCGGCTTGGATTTCCGGAATACGTGAAACATGGTCTGCAAATATTTTAAGCTTACTTACATAGAAAGACGTACCACATTATATCACGAACTACAATATGCCGAGAATAAAATATAGTTGAAGTATTTTTTATATAATATAACAGAAAATTTGTGATCTATGTGCGAGTTCCTGCAAAATAGTTGCAGCTAACGGACATCGTGTTACATAGACGTACACCCGTGAGCAAAAGTATACGAACCGCCGATTGCGCGAAAAAGCCAATTGTCCCCTCTGCGCATGAATGAAACTTGAATTTAAGGACTAGAGTCCAAACTTGACATTCTCAGTGCAACCGCCAATTTTATCTTTTGCATGTTGATTTCGAAGGAATTCAGTCTTTCTGGCGACCTTGTGATCCGTATACTTTTGCTCAAGGATGTACCTGTGGTGATAGAAAACGGTATGTGCATTGTGCATTCTTGTGCAATGTGTAAGTGAAATCATTTACCTCTGGCACATTGTCCCATATACAGGGTGTTTCAGCGAACACTTTCAAAAATCTTTAAAAGTTGCCTTTGGCAGATTTCACAATTCTAGTTCATGAGCTGGTCTATTCGAAGGGGCGTACAATACTTGCACAAGAAATTGAGATGTAAAATCGACTTTCAGCGAACACTTTTGAAAGTGTTCACTGAAACACCCTGTATATCAGCAAAGTTTACATACCATATTTAGATGTGTGTCTCACGTACTCAAACGTGGGCTAAGGCCCAAACAATAAAACGTTCCTTTCTTTCGAGCGCCTCCTAACTTTACGCAAGGCCTCCTTAGAGCGGAGGACCGATGGAGGAAGCAAGCGTACTCTGAAGGCTCCCTTCGCCAGTCCTCCCGTAAGGGGCGGTTGCCGCATGCCTGAGTTCGAGATGACTTCTTAAAAGCTTCGCGCGAACACCGTTATTGAATAAAGAAATGTTGCATCGTCACACAATACTGAAATTGGGGAACTAATATGGAGATACGTAGACGCTTTTTTCTAGTTTTACCCGCCGTGGTTGCTCAGTGGCTATGGTGTTAGGCTGCTGAGCACGAGGTCGCGGGATCGAATCCCGGCCATGGCGGCCGCATTTCGATGGGGGCGAAATGCGAAAACACCCGTGTACTTAGATTTAAGTGCGCGTTAAAGAACCCCAGATGGTCGAAATTTCCGGAGTCCCCCACTACGGCGTGCCTCATAATCAGAAAGTGGTTTTGGCACGTAAAACCCCATAATTTTAATTTTTTCTAGTTTTGTTTACTAAACACAAAAAAGTACCACATTACAGTGCAAAACTTGATGGGCTTCAGTAACGCTGGCACGCCGGCGTCATCCAACGCCTATCAACACTTTCATGCCGCACGCGTGACTGAACCGAAGATGCCTGGCAAGACGTACCGTGCGCGCCCTTCTCCGCAAGTGGGCGACAGCGCGCATGCGCAAGCAAACGTCAAGTGGCTAAGCAATGAGGTGGGGCGCTCGTTCAGGGCCAGGAGCGGCGTAAGGACGCATAAGGCAACCTCGGAGCTACCTTACACTGAGGAAGCACCACGGAATCCATAACCGAGGGTCCCACAGTAAGGAAGCTTTCAGAGTGACATAAGGTGGCCTCACCGCAATGAAATTTTCCTTACTGACTCAAGGAACATTTCATTGTTTGGTCCCACCCGCCGCGGTTGCTCAGTGGCTATGGTGTTGGGCTGCTGAGCACGAGGTCGCGGGATCGAATCCCGGCCACGGCGGCCGCATTTCGATGGGGGCGAAATGCGAAAACACCCGTGTACTTAGATTTAGGTGCACGTTAAAGAACCCCAGGTGGTCGAAATTTCCGGAGTCCTCCACTACGGCGTGCCTCATAATCAGAAAGTGGTTTTGGCACGTAAAACCCCATATATTATTATTATTGTTTGGTCCCAAGTTACAGGTGTCTGGGAGATAATTCTAAAGAATAGGTGCAGATTATGAAAGTTGTCTCGCACACGTTGACCTGATGTCTCCTAACATAGGCTCGCTTTCATGCTCTAAAATATTGACACGTGTACTTGTATATCTCTATCGGGCGACCACGTTTCACCGCTTAACAAATTTTATCGCACAGCGCAGGACGCTCCCGCATGTATAGGAACTTTCTCGAAAGGTATCGATGGCTCTATCCGCTGTCTGTTTTTACCGAACCTTGTGTTATCTGGTTTCATAGCGTGACGCGAAAGGTGTAGAACTTTGTGGAAGACATGTGGGTCTCAGCAATTAGTCTGGAACATTCGACGACTGATGTATCAAGCGGGGGCTACATGGGGCGTTTTTCTCCTGCGATTATTGCGCACCAAAAAAAGAAACGCGCTGGCGGGACGCCGGCCAGGCTACATGAGGCGTACGAGCGGCGAACACCGCCGCAGCGTGGCCAGTCAAGGCAAAAATGTTTTGGCTACCACTAAATGAACGATCGATGCTTATATGTTGTTTGCTTGTGTTGTTATTAATAAATTATGCAATAAATACCCCACTAATATGTCTATACACATTACCAGGTATGTTTAGTATTGTATCGATATTTTTGTGGATGTTCAGCGGAGAGAGTTGGCCGGAAATGTTTCGTCTGGCGACCTTGTGCCACTGAAACGGGTGTGCGGATTGTGCAGAGTTTCAGCGCATGCGCGCGAAGTGTTCAAGCGACGGCAAGGAACGGTGAGACGGCTGGCCGCTCCCGCCGAAAACAGACGGAAGTGACTCCGATAGGCACTTCCGGTAGCGTTAGACGCGTGCGCGCCGCGTCAAAATCTAGCCGGTCCTGATCGGCGGCGGCGGGCGTTTTTCTCGACGCCGGGCGTCAAGTCGGCGCCGTGGGGCGAAAATCGCCTCAAAAACGCTCCATGTATTCCGGGCTTAAAAGCCGACGCGCTTGACGCATTCATCAGATTTTCGATGATCGCCGAGTGTGTTCGCCGCTATCGTTGTTTTTTTCAGTGTAGCGTGCTTTTGAGGGCACAAGTTCGCCTAATAAAGCGCTAGTTTCGATAATCAAAATTTGCTGCCTTCTTCACCGTCACTACTGCGTGACGTCTGGTGGAGGTGCTTTACGTTCATTTACCGGATGTCCCCGACAAGGCGTAATCCAAGCCCGGACCGCAAAGACAACATCAGCGTCGTTCCGGAACATCGAGCAAGCCACCGGCTTCAGCAGCTGCCCACAGACTTCTACCAGAGACGACCAAGAAGATCATGGCCTAGACACCCACAATGGCAGCCGCAGCGTCCCCAATAGTGCTGCAGCGGCCCATGAGACACCGACGTTCCGCGGTTCCCCACTCGAGGACCCGGAAAGCTGGCTGGAGGTGTATGAGAGGGTCGCTACGTTTAACAACTGGAACAGCGATGACAAGCTGCGGCATGTCCATTTCGCATTAAAAGACGCCGCGAGGACGTGGTTCGAGAATCGAGAAGCCACTTTAACGATGTGGGACTTGTTCCGAAGCGGCTTCCTGCAAACATTCACAAGCGTCGTGGGTAAATAGCGCGCCCAAGCGCTACTAGAAGCCCGAGTACAGCTCGTCAATGAGAGCATATCGATATTCACGGGGGAGCGGCCCGTCTTTTCGGGCACGCCGACCTAGAAATGTCGGATGAGAAAGAAGTCCGCTTCCTGATGCGGGGCGTCAATCAAGAACTTTTCGCTGGACTGATTCGCAACCTGCCCAAGACCATAGCTGAGTTTTGTACAGAGGCATCGACAATCGAGAAAACTCTGGAAATGCGCACTCGGCAGTATAACTGACAAGCGCTCACGCCACGGTGTGCCATCCAACGACTGGGTTCCTACGACCTTCAAGAGACGATCAGGGTCATTGTGCGCGAATAACTTTGCAAGGTCTTGCCTTCGTCATAACCTCAAGTGGCCTCGATCGCCGACATCGTGAAAGAAGAGGGTCAGTGATCGCTTGGAGCTTCTGAGGTGCAACCACAGTTACTGTAGCCGCAGCCAGAAGCGATGACCTACGCCGCCGTCGGACGCCCTCGAGGCCCCCCTCCGCGACCGCGCCAGGGCCCTGCAACGCCCAATTCCGTCGTCCACCGCCGCCGCCGCCAGTACGTCCACCCGTCACCCAGCGCTGCTACGCGAGGAAGACAGACATCTGGCGCGCTCCTGACCACCGCCCGCTCTGCAATCACTGAGGAGAAGCGGGTCACGTCTACCGGTGATGCCCACACCGGGAGATGGGACTGCGAGGCTTCGCCTTTAACGCGCCGCGACCACAGCTTGGCGAACAACCTTGCCATATCACCGACTACCTTGCCGCTACTCAGTGGAGCTCTCCACGATCATCCCGTTCGCCATCACCAGGCCGCTACCTGTCGCCGCAGCGTCGTCCATACACTGGCCCAGCCTGAGGCCGCTCTGCGAGCCGATTATCCGGAAAACCGATGGAGCAACCGATGGAGGTGCGGCTGCTGTTCGTCAAACTGATGAAGGTCCTCGGCCGCTAACGAAGACGCCGAAGAGACTATATCGACGACATAACAATGACATAACAACGACACGCCGTCGTCCCTACAAAGTCTGGAAGCAAAGAATACGCCGATGAAAGACGACCTGACGCCGCCACGTACAAGCCACAGCTCTACGCGACGCAGCCGGGATCCGACGCCATGACCAAACAGTAACGCAAGACGAAGCACCACTGACCTCGACCTGCATCTCGACGGCAACGCAGTCAAAGCCTTAGTGGACACAGGGGCCGATTACTCCGTCGTGACTGGACACATCGAATGCCCAGTTGAAGAAAGATGAGTCAGCATGGAGATGCCTTAAAATTCGGACCGGAGGGCAACTCATTCCACCGACTGGAATCTGCACGGCAAGAATTACCATTCATGACCGGACTTACCCCGCCACTTTCGTTATCCTCGAACAGCGTTCACGAGACCATTCTTGACATGGACTTCCTGAACCAACACGGCGCAATCATCGATCTTAAGTGGAAATCGACAACGCTGTCGGAAAATCAAGCAATACCACCGGAGAGCTCTCGCAGTCACCACGCCTTGAGTGTGCTCGAAGATGAAGTAAGCATCCCGTCACGTTCCAGCATTATTATTTCCGTCAGCACCGAAACACCCGCTGACGTAGAAGACGTCATCGAGGGTGACCAACGTCTACTACTAGACCGTGAAATTTATGTCGCAAGACGAATCGGTCGTCTGCAGGGAGGAAAAATGAAAGTGTTGCTGACAAACTTCATCCAGGAGTTCAAGCACATCAACAAGGACACGGTGATCACATACATCGAGGAAATTCTGGAAACCAGCAATGCGTTTGACCTATCGGATTCTGCCGCATCTACCCCGGCGACCATATTTCCCGAACCATACTTCGACATAAATCCAAGTCTCCCCATCATTAAGCAGCAACAGCTCAGAAGTCTGCTTCACGATAGAGAGACTGCTTTTCGACGTCATCGAGGATTCGACAAGCATCACTCGCAAAGCAGCGCATAATGAACAAAGAGTACGCTCGACCACTCCGTCAGAGCCCTTACGAGCTTAGACGCGAGAACGTGAAGCTATTAGGCAAAAAGTCGACGAAATGCTGCGTGACGACATCATCCAGCCGTCGAAAAGCCCGTGGGCATCTCATGTAGTCTTGGTGAAGAAAAAAGATGGAACCCTATGTTTCTGTGTCGATTAACGTCGAATTAACAAGATCACGAAGAAGGACGTATACCCCCTCCCATGGATAGACAATACATTGGATCGGCTCTGCAACGCAAAATATTTCTCGTCGATGGATCTGAAGTGTGGCTACTGGCAAACGGAAGTGGACGAGAGAGATCACTAAAAGACTGCCTTCATCACGCCACATTGCCTCTACGAGTTCAAGGTCATGCCATTCGGACTGCTCGGCGCCTGCAACGTAACAGCACGTCGTGGACACGGTGTTAGCAAGATTGAAATGGCAGACCTGTCTTGTTTATTTGGATGTCCTCCTCTTCGCCGAAAATTTCGACGATCACTTTAGGCGGCTTGCGACAGTACTAAACTCCATCAAGTCATCAAGGCGCACTTGGAAGCCGGAAAAGTGCCGCTTCGCCTACGATGAGCTTCTGTTTCTGAGACACGTCATAAGCAAATTTGCGGTCCGCCCCGACACGCAGAAGACAGCTGCCATCGCAAAGTTTCCGCAGCCCATCGGCAAGAAGACAGTGCGTAGATTTCTTGGCATGTGCGCCTACTGCAGGCAGTTTGTCAATGACTTTTCACGCATCGCTGAGCCGCTGACACATCTGACAAAATGTGACGTCGAGTTCAAATGGGAAACTACGCAGGCCGACGCATTTCAAGAACTCAAACAACGCATGCAGTCGCTGCCCGCCCTAGCGCACTTCGGCGGGGACGCCGATACCGAAATCCACAGTGGCGCGAGTAGCCTAGGCCTCGGTGCCGTCCTAGTCCAGAGGAAAGGCGGACTTGAACGGCTGATAGCATACACTAGCCGGTCGCAGTCAAAAGCGTAAGGCAATTATTCTACGAACGAAAAAGAATGCCTCGCCATCGTTTGGGCTACAGCATAATATTACCCTTGTCTATATGGCAGCCTGTTAAATGTCGTCAGGGAGCATTACGCGTTGTGTTGGGTAGCGAATTTAAAGGATCCTTCAGGATGGCTGGCGCGGTAGAGCCTCAGAATACAACAGTACGACATCACGATAACCTACAAGTCCGGACGAAAACACTCTGATGGCGATTGCCTCTCAGGCGACCCCATTGACCCGCC
Organism: Dermacentor andersoni; assembly: GCF_023375885.2. Classification (NCBI taxonomy): domain Eukaryota; kingdom Metazoa; phylum Arthropoda; class Arachnida; order Ixodida; family Ixodidae; genus Dermacentor; species Dermacentor andersoni. Next base: position 91,942,623 of record NC_092820.1, read on the forward strand.
GCCGCAAGATGACGAGGATGACGACGCCTTCCTTGGAATAATAAATGCGGAAGACTTCGCTGAACAGCAACGAGCAGACCTGGAGCTCAAAAGCCTCGTCGAGTATTTGGAAGGGTACACCGACGTTGTCCCAAGGGCATTTGAGCAAGGATTGTCTTTGTTCTCGCTTTAAAACAACCCACTAGTAAAGAAGAACTTCTCACCAGTCCACGTCAAAAACCTTCTTGTTGCTCCCTCAGCGCTTCGTCCAGACGTACCGCACGTCATGCATGACGATCCGATCGCTAGGCACCTCGGATTCTCCTGGACGCTATCGAGGATACAGGAAAGGTATTATTGGACACACCTGATCGCCAACATTGCCCATTACGTCAAGACATGCCAAGACTGTCTGCGACGCAAAGCACGACCGACAAGGTTTGTGGGATTTAACTACACCCGATCGACCCGCCTACCCCGACCATTTCGGCAGACAGGGATCGACTTGTTGGGACCCTTTCCGACATCAACAACCGGAAATAAGTGGATCGTCGTGGCGACGCACTACCTCAGCCACTTCACTGAAACGAAAGCTCTGCCTAAAAAAATAGCGCAGCCAAAGTGGGAAAATTCTTCGTCGAGAACATCCTGCTGCGATATGGCGCCCCAGATGTCCTCATCACCGACAGAGGAACGGCCATTACAGCGGAACTCACCCAAGCCATTCTGCAGTGCACTCAGACAAGGCACAGGAGGACACCTGCCTACTAACCACAGACGAATGGTCTTACGGAGCGCCTGAATAAGACCCTCGCCGACATTCTAGCAATGTACGTCGATGTCGAACACAAGACCTGGGATGCCGTACGTAACGTTCGTTTACAACACGGTGGTGCAAGAAACAACACAGATCCCGCCGTCCAAGCAGATTTACGGCAGGAACCCGATGACAACTCTCGACGCCATGCTGCCCCACGTCACCGACGAAGAGAATCTTGACGTCGCTACCTATATCCAGTGCGCCGAAGAAACCCTACAGCTCGCCCGCCTACGGATCAAAAACCAGTAGCGTGCCAAGAGGCAACACTACAATCTCCGAGGGCTCTACGTCGAGTACCATCCCGGTGACAGTGTTTGGGTTTGGACTCCGATACGCCTACGAGCACTCAGTGAGAAACCATTGCGGCGCTATTTCCGACCCTACAAGGTCATCCGACGTATTGTCGCAGTGGACTATGAGGTCGTGCCGGACAGCTTTTCGCATTCACAGCGGCGACCCGTACCATCTGAAGTAGTCCACGTGGTCCGTCTTAAGCCCTTTTACGCACGCTGACGAACATCCTTATTTTGTTGTTTCTGTGTTAGGGGTTTTTTGTTTATTTCCTTTGTTTGCGGTATCGGGTTGATGCCATTTAAGAGGGGGGTATTGACACGTGTGCTTGTATATCTATATCGGGCTACCACGTTTCACAACTTATCAAATGTTATCGCACAGCGCAGGACGCACCTGCATGTATAGGAAGTTTCTCGAAAATTATCGATGGTTCTATCAGGGGCACGACCGGAGATCATTGTGCGATACGCGTTCTGTTCGGTTGGTGCAACGTCACAAAGCGGCAGTATGTAAAATTTTAGCGAGGGGGGCGGAGAGAGCAGCCAATCAGCAAGCGGTGAACTCCCCCGAAGTTTACTGCCCTTGTTTGTCGTCTGCTTGCAGACAGTATATTACAAAACGAAATGTTTCTGGTCTTCCAATCAATGAAATCTTTATCTAAAAAATGTATTCGTTTCTTCTCAAGCCTCAACAGGTTTTTAAATAGTAGTACGTGTGGCTACTACAATTTAAAACTATTAGTTTCTCTGCGTCGTCCCTAGGTGGTGTCGCGCACAACGATAAGAAAAAAGAGAAAAGAAACGACGGGAACCGCGGCGCACTTTTCAAGAAGCAGCAACAAGATTCCAGTGGCTCACTGGCACCGATGATGGGGTCGAGTTCGTTGTGCAACCAACGCACTATTTGTTTCGAGAAACGAAAGCGACGCCGCAATTCGCTTTCTGCCATTTCTTCAAACGCGTTTTGCACCGCGACTCGCACTCCTTCCTCCTCGAGCAACGCCAGCGCAACAACCGAAGTTCCCAACAGAAGCGCCATTTTCTCGAAATAAACTATAGATTGGATCCGAACGTAATAAGCCGCCGTTTGCATCCAATCCAATCCACTACACGCGCCATGCGAAGCCAGTATCGTAAGCAGCGATGATCGCTCCAGACTTCCCAACTCCCGTCGGGTTCGGCGCCTAGCAGACGATGGGCTCGGTATGATTGACAGGAGCTTGTCGTCATTTCGACGTCACCAAAAACGTAGCGGCGCCCAGCGGCTGGCGACGTCGGCGCGGAGTAGGCCAATCGCGCGCGCCGGTAACCGAACGAACGCACCGAACAACGATCTCCGATCGCACCCCAGCTGTATGTTTTTACCGAACCTTGTGTTATCTAATTTCATCGCATGACGCGAATGGTGTAGAACTTTGTGGAAGACACGCGGGTCCCTGCGATGAGTCTGGAACATTGGACGACTGATATATAAAAGCCGACGTGCTTGACCCACTGATCAGATTTTCGACGATGGCCGAGCTTGCTCGCCGCTATCATTGTTCTCTTGAGTGTAGCTTGCTTTTGAGGGCACAATTTCGGCCAATAAACCGCTAGTTTTGATAATCACAGTTTTGCTGCCTTCTTCACCGTCATTACGACTTGACAATACAGTACGAAGTTTGCGCCCATCCTGCTTGGCTTCGTCCGTGTTTCTTCGTGATGCCCTGTTATGTGTTCAAATACAGGTACAGATATATGTAAAACGGTCTCCGAAAAGAGTTAAGGGGACGATAATTCCACATTTTTATTGTTAGTGAGCTGTAAAAGCAATTAATTCGAACACGTGGGGACGGCAGTGGCTTATATTGTGCGAGTTCATCGGAAACGCCTTTTGAGAAGTAAGCAGAAACAGTTGGCTAAGGTTTTCGCTTTGCGATGAAAGACATGCTGACCGAGATTAAGGGTAATTGGTCTTCCACTGAAAGTGCGCAGCGAAGCACGAAGTAAGACGGTAAAACGCACGCATTGTCCGGTATGCAGGTTTGGAAGCAAGAAGGCTTCAGTACCAGGCCTCATCATGAACAACTACATGAGCGCGTTCGCAACGACACCCGATGTGCCAAATGGTCTTAAAGGCGGCAAGCAGCCCAGGACATCCATGGTCGCCGTGTTCGCGAAATACAGCGGACAGCGAGTCCTCCGCTTGCAGGCGGGGGCCGGAGGAGGACTTCCTGGAATGTGGGCTTTGGTTGAGGTAACCTGCGCGCACAAAGATAAGGAAGCGCGGACGTGGCAAACGCGGCCGTGAGCACACATTTTCATATCGTTTGCTTGAGGTCAAATACGTAAGTGAAAAAGATTCCTCAGAGCTTTCCACTTAAGCAGGAACAACTTCTCATGTAAATTAATGAAATATGTGCATGACCGAATAATTTATTTCGAATGATGAGATACGAGATACGCAGCGTAGGGTGTTTTTATCTATGCATTTTTGGTTTCAGATACGCCAATACATAGTTAATGAAATATGAAAGCCTTTCTCCGCAAGCTGAGATGCAGTACGTCAAAAAGATTTTTGAGCTGCCAATAAGTCAAGAGTTGTGTTTGGTACTTGCTTATGGAAGCCAGCAGCACACTGCTAATGATACTAATGATAGTGATACTAATGAAGGAAACGAACGAAAAATTTTTCCTCTTCAGACGCAGTGTAAGATCGCATTGTGAATATTTCTCTCCATCAGCAACTGAGTCACGAAAGCGAGAGTGGCCTCAGTGCTAAATGCCAGTCCCAGAGCAGCTGAGCGGTTGATTTCCTACCGCAGCTAGGGAAATTGCTACAAACGTGTATCAGAAGATTTCATTTGGGCACTTTTAGGCACATTGGTTTAGAAATTAGGTGTTATTCTGTTTTGGATCTTGTAATATAGAAAAGATTACTCGTTTTGTCGCACTCGATGCGCTATCGTCAGTAACGAGAATCCGAATACGAAACTTCAGCTTTTCAGTGTCGTCGAAGAAGTGAGTGATGGCTTAGTTTATTGTAGCATTTATTAGGCGATGGAGTTGATCCGCGAACAAAACCAGCCAAAGAACATGTTTGCTACCGTCTCCCTAAATGATTTGACGTTTTGTTTCATGCACTTTGATAGCTACATTATTCCCACTTCAGCGAAAATTTACGTGGCATGAATAGAATGGACCTTTTGTCCTTTTCCTAGCTACCTTTTCCATTTGCCGAAGAATATAATGTTGTTCGCCGCTATGTTGGGGTAACATTAATGTTAGAAGCTTACCAAGAATTAGGGCTATGAGGTCCCAAAGTGATGTTTTCCGGCAGTGTCTGTCGGCTGCTCAATAAATTTTTTGTTCGCAAGAAGCGTTTTTTAGATTGTGCAATTGGGACTTGCTATATATATCATGTATATACAATCTCCACTGAATAATTTTACCAGGAAAATCACAGACGCCGTGAACTCAGTAAGTCTTTCGCAGAGGATGGGAAGCGTGCCCTAGCCCTTATCTGCCAGTTTAACAACTTCTTTAGTGCCATCGTGCATTGCCTACAAGATATCTAGAAGCGAATTCACTTTGATCATGTCGTTGTGGGTTTTTAAGATGCATTTCTATATAGATAAAAAATAGGTGCTTACCTAAACAGAGGAAACAACTTTTACAATGGCGAGAATATGACTACCAGGTGTGCTAAGTAGAGATCCACGAAGCTTTGAGGTATTGTAATTACAAAATTTTCTCATGCTGAGGGCCGGTATTTTAGCCAAGGTCAGAGTTGAGGAAGTAACTAAACAAGGCAAATTCAAAGGCACGTACTAATATTTTGATTTTTTTTTGGACTCCGAATTTTGATTTTGATTTTTTGATTTTTTTTGGACTCCAGCGGAGCACCCGCATACCCGGGTGCCAGCTTCAAAATATTCTTGCAGCCTGCCGTCTCTGTCTGCTTGCAGCTAGTAGGGCAAGGATCATGTTTGCTTTTTCCTCGTTGGAAAAAGGCATCACGAAGTTGCTCGCGGTTTAGCGGCCGATGCAGGATAGTCTGTTTAACGCTATCTGGAATAAAACCTACCACTACAACCACGGCCATCAGTCGCTTTACACAGCACAGGAGATAACGGTTGCTAGCTTAAATCGAACAGCCAACGCTTGTGTCGCTGCTGTGTCGCTTTTTAAGTCGCAGCTAGTGCACCTATGGCTGTTTGTGCGCGAAAAGCTTGGTAGCAGTGCAATCACGACACGCAAGCGGGCATGTCATGTTGTTTTTTGTATTGTACGGGAATCCGGAGTGAGCTGAAAAACACTAATACTTAATATATAGAAAGACAGAAACTGTTTATTCGGACGCCTTGCAAAGCGATCTCAAACTTTCTAATTGCATTTTCTCCAAGCTTCATTGCTTCAGAATTAGTTAATTAATCTTTACTATTTATCTGATTAAACAAAATGCAAAAATACCTACACAATGCATACAAAAGTGAGCAACATGCATTTGGTCGCGTCGTCTTAGTGCATCGGCATATTTTTAAACTCTGGCTAAAGTTAGCCAAAACACCCTGTATGATGCGTCAAACAAGGCAAATAAACATGTTGCGCAATCACAGATTCACAGATCGCAGAATCCTAAGGCCAGCATCCCACCTCCTTCCACTGCCCCGATGCATCGCTGTGCGATGGAAGGCGGCTTCCTTCCCGCTTTTCTCCGTTGCGCACACAAGACTGACCCACCATCGTCGGCTCCCCCCTCCACCCCCCCCTACAGGCTACGCTTTCACTCGCACATACAGCATGCGGCCCGCGCTGACGATGTTATCGCCCTTGGACTTCATACGGAAAATGACGGCGGCGACTGGAATGCGCATTGAGTATCCACCTAAATGCTACCCCAGTAATATAGTAAGAGTATCCGGCAAGTGAAGAGTCCCATGTCCCATTACTTTTCGCAAAAGCAGAAACAAAATAGAACTTTCAGCATGCGACAATTCGCTGCGCGGCAACAATGCCTTTTTGTGTGTGTGGGGGGGGGGGGGGGACAGAAATGAAGAAACGCAAAGGAAAACATGTTGGCCACAATGGAATCCCTACTTGGGGCGCCTACTGTAGCTACCTAAGGAATATCTGAGAAAACGTGAGACGCTTGGTCCACAGAGAACCATATGTATGCTGCTCGTTATCCTACACTGGCGAGATAAGACTTTCCGTAGACGTTGCGATAACATCGAAACGATGGTGATGCCCTCAAGCGAACGCGTTGCAACCTATCGCGTCCCCACAATGGTGACGGCGAGCGACCATTGCTTTTTTTTTTCTCGTCTGCAAGCCAGAAAGTGTCCAAAATTCTCCGAGAACAAAATCCGCTCGGCCAGAGGAAAACGAACGCGCACCGGCAGTGCGCCGCGCGCTTGTCAGGGCAACACATGAAAAACGCATGACCTCTGGCTGGCTCTGGTAGCCCGCGGGTAGCGAGAGCAAAAAATTGGAGAGGCTCAATGTGTCCTCGCGAATAAAATTCAAAGTAGAAAAAATAAATAAGAACGCAGTTACCTTTGCTTACTATAGTGTCTTGACATGCATGGATGCTTTCGCGCAGGTGAAAAAGATGTTGATATTGTTTTCTATGACATGATGACAAATATGAACCATCACAACGCTTCGTCTCATCGGACCTCGCTGCGTGCTTTGCCAACTTGTCTGATAGCGTATTGATTTGGCTTGTTTCGTTGTATGGTCCGATGTACGACTTTAGAAAAGTAAATGCAGCTTTGGGATCAAATGTAAATAAGAACAATAAACCCACAAAGATCCGTAAATGAAAATGTAAAACACGACTTGGGAAATGTCAATGCACCTTTCGCATCAAAACATTATGTGATCTTTGACGGCTTTTCTTTCGAGGAACCCGTATGGGTTTCCTTTGTAGCATTTGCTACGAACGGGTGGATGTCTGATTTTCCCTTTATTCATTATGTGATCTTTGTACCTCTAAAGTTTCTTAATTGAAATCCTTGCGCTCCGTAGATTCTGCGGCCTCTGCGAGATGCCGCGGCGGGCCCGCTCGCCATTAAAGCGCCTTTGAAACTTTGTGCTTGGATGGGGATCATTGCATTATGTGACTTCAGGTGCATGGTTGTCGCCACGAAATCCAGCCTGAGTTCACAATCTTCGCGCCTAAATGGTTTTTCGGGCGCGAAAAATACACTCTAGAGAAAATCCAGAATGAGTTCTGGCGCTGTGGGTTGCTTTGGTTGGCGGTGCATCACAGCACGAAACAATTTCGGGGCGGGGGGGCTGAAGCCCCATAAGCCCCCCCCCCCCCCCCCTCCTCCCTGGCAACGCCCCTGGCACTAGCTGCTCAGAACTTCCAGGGAGCATGGGCTTTTTTGCGTATACTAAAATATTTCGCATCACAGTATAACGTTATCGAGACCTTTTGGTACATATACGGCATTGCTTTGCCAACTCTACTTTGTTGAGTAACTGCTCTAGCGGCATTTTAACACTGCGTTGCACGCCGCCGTGATTTTCGACCAGCCACCGCAAGCAAAGTAAGGGAAAGGGAAGCGGAAACATCGCACTCGCCAGCACCACCCTTTTTATCGGGTCACTTTTTGTAAGCCAATCAAATAAGAAAAACCTCTCATTGTAGCCAATTTTACTCGTTTTGAAAGCAAACCAAACTGACCTCCTATAAATGTGGAGGGCGCTTTATCTGGTTGATCACACAACGCCGTGATTTATGATCCGATGCTTGCGTGTGTAGTCGCGTAAATTTGACGTCAATAGTTTGGAATAGTTTTTCGTTATGTTTTTCGTTATGTTTTCGTTATGCCGCAAGGTGTCTAAATTCTTGACTGAAGTTTGTCGGCATTACTTTCGCTTTACCTGCCTCATGTTGAGCGATTCTTCATGCGACACAAATTTAAAATTTTGTGGTCGAGTAGTAGATGGTGGTCACCCTCGAAGACGTGTGGTTTGGTGACGATGGAAATAATAATACTGGAGCAATCCGGAATGATGTCTTGATCTGCGAGAACACTGAAACATGGATACTCAGAGAACTCTCCGGAGGTATGGCTTGGTCTCCGCAAAAGCGTTATAGGCTTCGACTTCAGGGCGATTATCACGTCATGCTTGTTGAAGAAGCCCATGCCAATAATTTCATATGACGAGCACTCTTGCAGGCTACGGAAGCTCTGAAGGTAGATCCGGTCATGAACGGTAACTCTTGCCGTGCACAATCCAGTGGGCATTGTCAAGTGGCCTTCAGCACTGGCCCTATTTGATGGGCGTTTCCTGCGGTCTTCTTCTTCGACTGAGCGACGAATGATCTACTTATGATGGAGTACTCGGCTACTGTGTCCGCTAGAGTGGTGATTTCGTGGCCGTCTAGAAGCACGTCGAGATCAGTGGTTCTTCCCCTTGTGTTAGGGTTCGATCGCGGCTTCGTATTACGGCTGCGTCGCAGTGTCCACTTCCTGTTACGCCTCGTCATCAGGTCTCCCGTAGGTGGCGTAGTCTAGAGTTCGAGGCTTCGTCTTGATGGGGACGTGTCACTGCTACATCGTCAGGTGGGATTTCGAAGTGTCATCGTCGCTGGCAGAGGCTGTTCGCACTTCGATTAACATAAACCACACTTTGATCGGTTGCAGCTTTTAGTTTTTCGGGTGTTGGCTAACTGACCCCACCCGAGCTCAGCCAGTGTACGCTGGACGCAGCGGCGAAAAGTAGCAGACAGGCGACGGCGTACGGGAAGGTCACCGTAGTCTCGACTCAGTGGTCGTTGGCGCAGCTGTGGGTGCGGCGCGTTGACGACAGACCCTAGTAGTGCGACCTCGCAAGTGCACCGGTGGCAGACGTTGCCCCCTTCTCCGCAGGGATAGCACATTGGGCTGTGGTAGGGGGCGCCCTACGTGTCTGTATTCCTCGGGGTGAATCGCTTGCTGACGGGCCGGTGAGCCGGCGGCAGTTTATGGCGAAGGCATGGAAGGGAGAAGTGACGGCGGGCGGGAGCGGCACAGCTAAGTTCGTTTGGCTTATGCTGCGGTGTCTCACGGCCTGCTAGAGAGTGCTTGATCTCTTCATGTATGAGGTCGAGAGTCTAAGCCATATGAAGTCGCGATGAATGACACAACTTCTGATGCTCCTCCAGCGCGACCCCTCTGATGGTCTCACGCAGGCCTTAACGCAGGCCTGGAGATTGAACTTCAGCGTAGTTTGTCGCAAGCCTGCGGAGGGTGAATTACCTGTTCCGCATTTCGAGTGTTTTTTTTTATTTTGGTGGCCTCACAAAGGACCTCTTCAATGGTCTCCGGTGGGCTTCGAATTATTCTGGCAAAATGTTCTTGCTTGACACCACGCGTCAGTAGGCGAACTTTGTTCTTCTCGGACATTTCGGGTCCGCGTGGCCGAAATAACGGGTCATTTCTGCCGTAAAGGTGACACCGTCCTCGACAGATAGCTGCCCTCGTACTTTCAGTAGAACTATGGCTCTATCTTTTGGGACAACGCTCTTGAAGGTCCTAGGGAAGTTCTTGCGGAACAGACCCCACGTTGAAAGGGTGGACTTCCAGTTCTTGAACCATGTCTTCGCGGCATCCTGCAAGAAAAAGCACACATGACCTAGCTTGTCTTCAGAGTAATAGCTGTTGGACGCTGGAACCCTTTCGAATGTCTGAAGGAAGGTTTCTGCGTCGTGGGATGAAGCTCCACAAAAGACAGTTTTCTGGGATGTTGCAGTACGATTGCTGCAGGCGATGCGCGGTTACTGATGGTCCTAATTCACTTGGCCACAATCTTTCCGGTTGAGTCATGTAGAAGGCCGTGCTCCGGTGGCCATTGTTTAACCTCCGGCTAGCTCGCTGGTGCGTGGTGACGTGTATTGTGTCCTTGTTATTCAGGATTGGATCGCAGCTTTGCGGGGTTATGTGGTATATGAACGGAGAAGCACCTTCACCAGATGTAACGTTGTCATGCGTAAACCAGTTGATCAGCGGCATCGCCTGTCCAAACTTGCGTGGGAGAGCCTGCGGCTTGAAGGCGGCAAGTTTACATTTTATGAGATAGTCGAGTTTTCGTAGTTTCTGTAACAAGTCGCTCGCGAGTCGGCATCTCTCAGTAAGTCAATGCAAAACGTGACGTCGCAGCAGCCACGTTCTGTGGGATGCCGCTAGATGTAAATCCGGCAAAGGTTATTCCGCATACTCTCGCGATAGTTCTGCCTCGCATTCGGCGTTGTCACACTCGAGCTCTTTCTACCCAACTAAAATGCTGAACGATGTTAGCACCGTCCTGTACTCTGTGAAATCAACGGTGTGGGATAACTGGGGAGGAGCGTGTAGGTAATGAGCTCGGTTGTGCCTATCGACGCTGCCGCCATACGGCCGCGGCACCTAGTACAGAACACGAACATGCTAAAAGTGCAATGAATATTTTGTCTATCCAACCTGAGGTGACTGTGGCTCTTGCAGACAATATCCACAGCACCACTGTGAAGACCCAGTCACAAGCTAACAAAACTAAGCGATCATTCTTTTCAATCTCACTTCCTGATATGCTACGTAATAACCCTCGTCAATTCTGGAAGGTTGTCAATGCATGCCCAAAGAAATCGATAAATATACTTGACCAAAATGGCGTCCCTATTCCTGATACTGAACTTGCAACAACACTTTATTCAACATTCTGTTCAGTTTTTACAAAAGAATCTGAAGGCAATCTTCCTTATTTCCCTAACCCTCAATATCCTCCCATGCCTGCCATCACGTTTGAACCTCATGGCATTTGCAGACTAATAGAATCTTTGAAGCTAACTTCATCGGCTGGCATTGACGGAATTAACGCGAAAGTGCTTAAGAAAACAAAAGATGTCACTAGTGTCATCTTATCACACATTTTTCAACAGTCACTCTCGTCTGGAGTGGTGCCGCAAGACTGGAAGGCAGGTAAGATCATTCCAGTCCCCAAAAAAGCTTCTTCAACGTCATGTCTTGACTACCGGCCTATTTCTATTACCAGCGTTTGTTCCAAACTGATGGAGCATGTAATCTTTTCCCACATCATGAGATTTCTAATTTCTAACAACTTTTTTCATCATAGTCAGCACGGATTTCTTAAGAATTTATCTTGCGATACTCAACTTGCGCTCTTTGTAAATGACATCAGTTCCCAATTAGACCTTAATGTACCCGTAGACTCATTGTTTTTAGACTTCGAGAAAGCTTTTGATAAGGTACCTCACAACCGTCTTTTCTTGAAAATTTCAGTCCTGAATCTCAATCCCTTAATTTATAATTGGTTGCGCAGCTTTCTGGCCGGTCGACAACAGTTCGTTTTTGCAAATAACTTTTCATCCCCTCTGTCTCCTGTACTTTCTGGGGTTCCTCAAGGTTCTGTTCTTGGCCCCCTCCTCTTTTTAATCTACATTAATGACCTTCCTAATGACATATCTTCTAACATACGCCTATTTGCGGACGACTGTGTTATTTACCGACCCATTAACAATAGCTCAGATATCCCTGCCCTGCAGCGTGACTTACAAACGGTTGAAAAATGGTGTAAGACATGGTTAATGTCATTAAATGTAAATAAAACCTCATTAATCTCTTTCAATCGTCGGCACTCTTATGTAGCACCCTCATATCTCTTAGGTAATTCAACAATATCATCTGTGACCTGTTATAAATACTTGGGGCTTATCTTAACTCAAGATCTTTCATGGTCCTCTCACATCGCTAAAATAACTAACGAGGCTAACCGCACCTTAGGCTTTCCGGCGACATCTGAAATTTGCCCCTCCTCCAGTAAAAACTCTTGCCTACAAATCTGTGGTAAGGCCCAAACTTGAATACGCATGCTCAATTTGGGACCCTCATCGTACTAATCTTTCTAACATGCTTGAATCTGTCCAAAACCGCGCAGCCCGATTCATCTTCCATGTCTATTCTTCATATACAAGTGTAACAGCACTAAAATCTAATGCGAATCTTCCGAGACTACAAGCGAGACGTCAAGTGTCCAGACTCATTCTATATCACAAGTTTTATCATGCCCCGATTGGTAACAGCGTCATATCGCCAGCTCACCGCCATTCATCCCGGAATAATCATTCAAAGTCAGTGTACCCCCCGCATGCGCGCACATCATCCCATCTTCATTCGTTTTTTCCACGTACAGCGAGAGACTGGAATGATCTGCCTGAAGAAGCAGCGGACCACTCCAGTGTGACTGCATTCAGGACTGCCATCGAACGCATTTTCCTTTGAAGCAGCCCACCCCTCATGTAAAACCCCTCTCCAGGGGCATTTGAGGAATAAATAAATAAATAAATCCCTATTTTTCGTGCCTCTTAACTCAAGTGGTCTGCTTTCGGAGTACAACGCTGTCGATACTATTTTCTAGACAAAATGCTCCTAAGGTTTGCTTGCCACAGGCAGCTTGATTATTCAAGGCGGAAGATTATGTTGCGTGGTGCATTCCATGCGCGCATGAATTGAAGCAAGTACGATTCGGTCGAGCTTGAACACCAGCTCCTTTTGAACAAATGATGACGATTATAGTTTTAGGCTGCAAGGGTCCCTGTGCTATATTGACATCAGGGTTGCAGAAACCAAGCAAAAGTATGCATATATTCTCAAGTAATTCCTTCATCGCGTCGGGATAGTAGTTCTTATGTTGAGTGAAGCGTGCTCATTCAATGTCCTTGCGGTTTCACTCCCTGGGCATCGTGTCAGTGCTGAAAGCATAGCACTACTTCAAACCAAGGCAGATGCAATCGTCTTCGCAAATACACGGTCTGATGCCGGCTTGTATTGCTCCGCTTGGGGCCTTGTAGTGAATTACTCAAAGTTCACTTCAAGCCTTCTCGAGGAAATAGGAGCAATGCTTTACCATCTTTGCATGTAGAGCACTTTTGTTAAGAATGTAGGTGCTGAAACTAGTTTTGTTCGAGTGAAAGAACATCCTGCCTGCCAAGAGGTCCTCCGCATGTTTGAACATCACATACCGTCGATCGCAGACACCGACTCTTTGACTTACGTCATTCGGGCGATGCTGTCACTAGTTGAAAGACCTTGCGCGGAGCATGTTGGCATTTTCGTTGCGTACAGTGAACGCAGCTCAGCGGAAATGCTGCGATGGTGAGCGTTAGGCGAGCGCTTCATACGCGAAAACTGGAATGTGTGCTGTTGGGCCGATCCCTCACACCTTAAACGGATCCACTGCTGCGCCGAAGTGATACCGCGGTGTTCTCGCAGCACCGTACACAGTCTTCTCCGTATCGCAAGGTGGGCAGCACACGTCATGAGTTGTAACTTCCCAATGCAGTCCCGAGAAAGCTTGGAAAATAAGGTAGCATAAGACTACTCTTAACTTCACTATAGGTGGAGGCTGTTCGGCAGCTTTAGAGGAATTCGTGGTTTTGGGGACGTCATCATGAGATACCAATGACTTTGTTGCACAATTTTCTTCTTTTGGCAAGTTGCTGGTTTCAGACATAAGCGAGTAGGGGGGTACCGCTTAGGAAATGAGGAAGAGGAGTTAGAAAATGGAGTAGCTCAAGCGAAGGGACGTACAAATAAAGCTCCTGTGCTCTTGACTGCCCGTGGTGGTTCCACAGTTACTGGTGACCCGGAGTTCGAACGCGACCTTCAGTCGATGAAACACAGACTCCATGCGACCTCTACTTGCTCGTACTACTTCTGCAACGCGCAACCGGTCAGTTACCTTCTATGGGTGTTAGAGGAGCTACGGCTACTACTACGCTACCACAGCTATGGCTCGCCGATCCCCCGTTGCGATTCATACAAACTGAGAACATGTTCCACAGCCATCGCGTCACGTTGGAGTTTTGCAAATATAGATTCCTGCTTGAGGCTTTGCCGCTACAGGCCATGATCGAGATCCGCGACATCTCTTCTAGCCACATCAGCGAACGCCATATACGACAATAAAAATGCTATTCTTGGCCGTCTCATCGCGCCTGCGCATTAGCGTATTCAGCAGCTCCTAAATAAGGAATAGCTCAGTGACCGACCTCCAACTCAGTTTCTACGTCATCTGCAGCACCTCATTGGTAACCTCATAGCACGTGAGTTGTTTCTACAACATCTTTCTCCCAATGTATACATGGCTCCCGTCACAGCTAAGCATAAAACCTTGCCGGAACACGCCGAGCAGGCCAACGACATGAGGGACGTCGCTCCGGCACTCATAACTGCTGTCCGTAGCTCTCCACTTCGTTAAGTACATTCCCTTCTGGAAACAGTAAAAGAGCTCGCATCTATAATCCCCGACTTGCGTCAGGAATGGCGCAACACTGGCAACGTCAATCACCGAGCCTATCCAACTCATCATCCCTCACGCCGCCTTCTATGCAGTGGCCCTTTCATGAAGCTGTGCGCAGTTTTTCATGACAGGGCCTGTGCTACTACCACCGCCTTTTTCACGCCGCTGCTTGTCGATGTGTGTCACCCTGCTCGTGGCACACGGTAAACGCTCAGGCCCCGTCGTCAATAACAGCGACGGGTGAACTTTGCGATGCGCCAAGCCACCTTTTCCCTATAACCGATCTAGCTAGAGGGCAGCATTTTGTTGGTAGACACTGGTGCGCATGTCGGCATAATTCCTGCGTCCGAAGCTGTCGGGCGTCTCTGGGCAAAGCCAACCTCTCTACAAGCTATCAACTCTTCCGTCATCGCAACTTGCGGACACAAATCTCTTACGCTCGACCTCGGTGTTAAGAGAAGGTCGCCATGGCTATTTTGGGCAGCCGATGTCCACTATGCCCTCTTCGGGGCTGATTTCCTGAGCCCTTTTCATTTGCTCGTGCAGATGAGCCGCTGTCGACTCATGGATATTATCACGGGTCTGTCAGTCAATGCTTTTCTGCCGCATGCTATCCCTCTCAACCCTCATTGCATCAAACTGCCTACCTCACTGCATGCATCTCTACTGAATGAGTTTCCGGAGGCAGCTACCCAGTCTCAGAAGGATAGAACCCCTAAGCGCACTTTAACCCATTGGATTGTTACCACAGGCCGGCCGGCCCATTCACAGACGCCCCCGCAGACTCGGTCCTGATAATGGCGGCGAGGAGTCACGGAGTCGCTATCTGTCGGAAGCGTCTCCCTTCCGTAATATGAGGAATCACGAGGCGCACTCCTCAAAGGTTTCGCTTACGGCGCTCAATAAAAACACCACGCGGCATCCCTCCTGGACATTTATGTAGGCACTATAAACCCAAGGGAAGCTTTTGACTGTCGATATAATAACCTTGGGCAAACTTAAAGCACAGAACGTTTACAGACGCTATTTCTTCACCGAATACGTACAGCGAACGCCACTACACGCGGTCGCCGCGATGGAGTCTCGCCGAACCGGCTTCTTGCGTGAAAGGTAGGCAAATGCTGAAAATAAACTATGTGAGATATGTTCTTACAGTAGGCTCTCTGTGTAACGAAATGGGGCATAGCAGAATAAAGCCTCAATGCAGCGATCGCACGGGTTCGCAGCGACCGACTGCGCGTCTGCGTGCAAGTCCGCGCACAATGTTTTGCTTTCGCTGTGAGCGCGTTTTCGCAACGTGTGTGTGTGTGTGCGTGCCGTGAGCTTTAGGCCGCAGCATATGAGCATTCGACAGTACACTAGCAACCATTGTTCCGTGAACGCTATCAGAACTGTTCACAAATAATTTCGTTATAGAGACTGCGACGCCTGCGGTGATTGTTATGTGCCGTCACGACGATTCAATCTTTTTTTGTCTTCTAAATTCTTGGACATTTCAATTATTTCTCAAATTGCGTTGCACTGTATGTTTATCGGTCTTCTCAGCGTGCAATTTCCCTCTGCTTCTTTCTTGTAATCCAGTGCGTTAATTCTTAAGACAAACATGACCATATGCCATGCCTTTCTTTAATGCTGGTCTTACCGCTCCCTTTCGGTTCCAGTGAACTTGCCAGTATCTAGCATCAAGAAGTTCATAGACCAAACCGTCCGTAGCAGAAATCTTCCTTGTGTGTGTGCTTGCTGCATAGCCGAGTTGTAGCCGATGGCTGTCTTCCGGTTCTAGGTTTCGCCAGCCAAGCTTCACGCAGCTCCTTGCCCGGCAGCTACGTGTTAAGAAGGCTGACACCGGGCTCCGTTGCGTACTTCCGGCATAGCGGCACCGAGCAGTAGGCTACCATGCTGCACACCTTCAAAGGCAGCCGCTACCTATTATAGTAGTTTGTGATGTTGTCAAATTGACACCCAAGGCGGGAAAGCATCACCATTTAATCAGAACTGCGGCCGCACGTAGGACTTAAAAAACTTTCATTTTCAGCTCGCATCGGCGCTTCCGAAGCAGCCGACGCGGCCGTGTATCCACGTGATCCCTCATGCCTCGTCACGACGATGGTGGCGCCAGCTTTTCCAGTGGTGGAGTTCACCGCCGAAACTTCGAGTTTCCCACACTGACTTCGAGCATATGTTGCGACCAAAATAATTCGTCTGCCATCAAGCTCGAGTACGTCAGCACTACACATGGTGCCCCAGCAGGGGCGTATTCGTCATGTCTGGGGAAAGGGGGATTCTGGGACTTGAGCAGATACCGGGTGTTCGGACCCTTAAGACTGCGGACCCTGCGGAGGCAACAAACCTCTTCGGCCTCTACTTCACATAGACGGCGCCTCCAGACTGACCCACTTGGAGCAAATCGGTAGTCGCCTTTTCATATGCTCCTCTCCAATCTTCGTCTTTCTCTGTCACTTTTCATCTTGACTATATCCTATTAATTTCTTTTACCTTCCTATTTCCTATTTTCTGGGCAGCAAGCGTTAACCTTGTGTAATATATAAAGTCTTGTATATATATATATATTTGTTCGGCGATTCGTCACAACTGTGCTTCTGCAACCCAGTGTCCTAACTGTGACGAAGACCACCCCGCCTATTGGTGATCATGCCCATAATGAAACTCAAGTTCAAAGTAGACATTTGTTTCCCAGAAGCGCGCAAGCTCCAATCGATCGAATCTGTCCTACAGTTATTTGACGCAACGAGGGGCAGTGCCACATCCTCCTGGGCCTGCCCGAGTCACACGGAGTGTGACGGTGGTTACACCACCAGCTGCCCTAGTAGGAGCAGCCGCTGCTGTTCCGCGCGCTCCCACCTAGGGCCAGCAGACCTCGGGACCTGCTGGTACCAGGGAAAGTGCTCGAGTAGACAGGCCCGAAAAACCCCTGAGCATGTCCGCCGAGCAGACGTCATCCAGCGCCTCTCAAGAGACGCTGGATGACGTATCGTGAGCTACCCTACTAGCTTTCTCTTGACGCACACCACAAAACACTTTCATTATGGCCGCCCCGATAATGCACTGGAATGTGAGAGGTCTAATACACAATCTTGATGATATTACGGCATAAAAGTTATAAACAAAGATAAGGTGCCTCAGAAAGGCTGGTCAACGTTTCGATAGGAGGACCTATCTTTATCAAAGGTAGCCTCGTCATCCTCGGCATGTAAGTTTTAAAGGGTGAGTAGAGTGACGCCACGTGAGGTCGTTGACGGTGGCTGTTGGTTGTAAAGGGAGAGACTTCGAAGAGAACAAGCACTGTCGCCTGACGTCTGTAAGTGTGGTTCCTAAGACAAGGGGAACTGGGAAGGCAGGGAGAAAAGAAATGAAAGAAAGAGAAAGAAAGGAAAAAATACACGAAGAGAAAAAAAAACAAGAAAATAAAAAAAATGGCAGCGGCTTAGTTCGTCTATGCCATGATATACGTAGCGAAAGCTATGGCATAGCATGGTTAGCCTTGGTTAATCTTGATTGCAAGTCAAGGTTAGTCTGGTTGTCTATCTATGTGGTGGCATTTAGCCAGTCGTTCGGCGCGCTGTTCGTCTGTTCCCTGGGCGATTCGTTAGCTCTTCATCTCATTCCGATGTAGATTCCAGGGCTCCTCCTGCTTATCAGAATTGTCGCCGTCGATACCGCCGCCTCAATTATGGTTGCGGCGCACGCGAGCTCTCCTTTTGAATCCTCCGACATGTTATCAGGCATGCGACGCAGCTGCCGTAGCGAGCGGAGGCGAGCTCAACGACGAGGAATGCGATGTGACGTCATACCAAACGGCGGCGGTGGAGCACCTGTGGCTCGGTGCTACTAGTGGTGCATGCGCAGTAGTGACTAGGGAGCGAGAGAGAGAAATATCCCCGGCGAGGCGCGCGTTGTGATGTCATGTGCCTCCTCGGAGCACCTCCACGGTGAAATCGCAAGTTGGCGACCGGTAAAGCTTTCGCTTTAAAAGAAGGACATAGGAGGGTGTTGGAGAAGCGAGAGGTTAGGAACCATTCAGGGGCGCCGTTGGCGCCATGTTTTTGTGGCTTTAGTTGAAAGAATGACTTGAGTAGCGTGGCAGCGATGAGTCTGGCAATTTTGAAGGAGTTAAGATGGCGACAAAGAGTATGGGGCGAAATGCATCGATGAACTGGAAGGCAGCGGCATAGTGTTTCAAGGGACGTTAGTGCCATAGCTCAACGCAGGTTTCGTTACGCCGCTATACAGAAATGACGATACCCTCTGTGGCTGAGGCGCGAAAAAGGGTATCCTGGCGTCTGGTTCTTTGGAATGTGTTGGTGAGGGTGTTTTAAAAAATATATATAAGGAAACAGACAAAAAAGTGCGGGAACCCGAAACTGGAATAACAAATAGGAGGTCGACATGAGTAGAAGCGGACGGGGGCCGGTGCACATCGGAAAAGGGGTCGTACAGTTTATATGAACGTAAAAGCATGAAATAGTATATTAAATTGAGAAGTAGGCAGGAAAAAATTGGAATTGCAGGAATAGGTGATCTTGAGAATTAAGATTAGCTGGTGGAACGATGTGTTTTGTGCCTTGGTTGATGAGAATTTAAGACTTAAGTTACCGCTTTTAAAGATTCTAAGTTGCAACGTGATACATTAAATCGCGTCGGGTGTAGGCATTTAAACTTGTGTGTGAGGCATGATTCAGTATTTTTCCTCTCGAGAGGTGAGTGGAAGTTTGTTTGTAGTATATACAGCCTTGCTTTGTAGAATAAATGAAATAAATGAAATGAAATATATGACCATGTTCATTGAAGTGACTGGCTACTGCTTTAGGTTACTTGTGTTTTGTATCTGCGTGGTGACCGTTGACTCTTGTATGAATTTGTTGTTCAGTCTCGCCTATGTGTTGTCTGCTACAAGCGCCACACTCTAGACAGTAGACTACGTTGCTTGATGTGCAGGTGAAACTCGAAGTTACCTTGTGTGAGTAATTCGGTGCTGTACTTTTTACTGTATTAGCATATTAAATACGTTTGCATGTAGAGCACCTGAGGTGGCCACAGGGACCGGTTACCAACTTCGTCTTCGTCCTTACTTTTGCATGGACGAGAATATCCTTAAAATTAGTGTTGCGACTGTAGGCTACTCAGGATCGGTGGGGAAAAACATAAAATTCTGGTTACTGGTGAGAATGGGGTAGTATTTACTGACGGTGTTGCTCACGTTTGGAATTGCGTTTGAGAATTTAGTAGTAAGAAGAGGCGCCGTTGTTTTTGTGATCCTAGGGCGGCGCTTGAGGACCTCGGCTCGATCAAGTTTGGTTGCGTCGTTGTAGGCTTTTTGAAGTGCACTTCTTGTGTGATTCCTGTTTGATAAGATTTCTTTAAGGTGATCGAGTTCATCTATGTAGTAGAAAGATCGACATTTGGGCGAGTTTGTACTGGTTTAACATCTTGAAAGCACTCCAATATGTAAAAATATCACAATACTTTCTGCGCATAAAAATCAGACAGACCACGAGGGAGATTATTGAGGCCTACTATATCAGGAAAAGAGGGTCGCGTTGTGTAAGTATGCCATCGTTAAATTTGCATGACAGTGAATTTGAATTGTTAAGCCGCCTCATAGCGTAGCATTAGATTAAATGTTCTTGCGTGTTTTTTTTTTTTTTTTTGCCTGCGCACTGATAATGACGCCATATATGGGAGAGCACGTGGCTATGGGTTGTGCACATAAGTGTGTCTATGCCTTCGAATAAAGTTAGTTGTGAGTTCAGCGCTGTCCTGCGTGGTCCTGACTTCTGTATTCGTCGTATTGCGCTGCCCTTTCAAGATGTTATCTATGCAGTCTCGGTTTTCAACGCAAATGAGACGCAGTCGTGTGGCCTGGTCTTTAAAGATTCCTTGTTTGTAATATGTGGGATGGTGGCTCATATATTCTAAGTACGGTCGTTTGTCGAAAGGTTTCCTATAGAGCATTGTCTTTAGTGCCCTATTGGCAATGTATATTGTTGTGTCCATAAAGCCTATGCGCTCCATTGTAGATTTGATGGGAATTTTATTGTTGGGTCAAAAGGATTTAGAAAAGCTACATATTTATCTAGGCTGTCTTGGCCATATCCCCATATAAAGGGAAATGAGACATCCACCTAATCGTAGCAATTGCTACAAAGGGAACCCATACGGGTTCCTCGAAAGGAAAGCCTCGTACTTGAAGTAAAATTCGTCCTCGGAGGCTCTACTTTGGAGGAACCCGTATGGGTTTGCTTAGTGGCAATTGCTACGATTAGGTGGGTGTCTCATTTCCCTTTATTAATTACTTCCCGCCTCCTTGCGGGTTTCCGCAGAACAACTACGTCAAACACTTCCCTTCGCTTCGAGTTGTAGATGGTAGAGCGGCTGCCCCGCTTCAGATGGTAGAGCGGCTGCCCCGGAAAGGCGGTGTTCCCCGGTTCGAGTCCCGAACCAGGACGAATTTTTCTTGAACTGCGAGACATTTCTTTCGAAGAACCCGTATGAGTTTCCTTTGTAGCACTTGCTACAATTAGGTGGATGTCTTATTTCCGTTTATTAATTACTTCCCTCCTTGCTGGTTTCCGCAGAACTATTACGTCACGTCCCCATATTATCAATATGTCGTCTATGTATCGTAGGTATGTGTGGGGCTTGTCACTGCGGCGCCATAGAAAATCTGGTTCTAGAATTCTCATAAGTATGTTCCCGTTGGCTGGCGCAAAAGGCGTACCCACACTTATCCCTTGTATTTGTAGGTAATAACTATCCTCAAATTTGAAGTAGATATGTGTTACGTGTTGTGGATGGAGTGAGCAAGAACTTGAAGCTCGAGGGTATAAATGTCGAGCAAGTTGGCGAGAACACAAAAACGAAAGAAAAGCGAAGGGCGGTGACACTGCCATACGTGCACAACATATCTGACCCCTTGAAAAAGATAGGGGGCTAAGCTCGAGATAATGTTGCGCTCAATGACCCGGAAAAACTGAAAAGCCTCTGCCAACGCGTCAATACTAAAAAGCCGATAAAGCAGCAAGGGTGCACGATAATTCACCAGCGCCGCTTTTTTTTTCTCATTGCGCAGAGGCAGTGGTGCATTCTATACATTTGAACTGTGGGAAAAAGTATATAGGACAAACTGGAAGAAGCACAAAAGAAAGACTTAAAGAACATAAAGTTAATGTTGAGCATACGGCCAGGAATCTAGGCACCCAAGTCAGGGATTTTCCTCCAACGCTTGTACCGCAGAATTCAGACCCTGTGAAGTGCTAGAAAAACACAATGAACAGCTGGGTCAGAAGATTATTGAAGCAGCCGAGACTACCAGACTTCGAGATCAATGTGTTAGTACGCTGTCCGTGTTTATAACAAAAAATAGAACTTGAGCGTTTGCACGTGCACTCGTTTTCTTGAGTGCGCAGGAGTGCTTGTTTCCCATGTACAATGACGTGTCTGTGACACTTGTGGACAAATGTATAAGAAGCCGTGTTTCTTTCACAAAAAAGTTGTTGAAAGTAAGCGCTCGTCGTCTTCTGATCTCGTGTCCCTTCAAAGTCTTGCGCTGTTAACAGCAGGAGGAACTTCTCGTCACCAGCAGTGATGCTGAAACCCACAAACACATTTACATAAACGTTTCACAAACGACTACGTTTTAAAGTGGCCACGGCGACTTGTTGGCAGAAGGGGGGGGGGGGGGGGTCTGTAGTGACCTTATTTTTGTTTTAGCGCGTCGTTGGTTTTAGACATGAACTACTTCAATCTTGGAAATGATGAAAATTGTACAGCTAAGATAAGTCTGAAGTGCCTTCGCACACCATGCCTAGTCCGAGGCAAACTGTCGATTGAAAAGAAGTTAAATTTATACTGAGAAGGTTGAGAACACTTGACTGTGGCTTAAAGTTTGCTGATGTTTGCAGAAGGCATCGTTACAATAGCCAAGGTAGCACCTACGTTTTTAGAGCTTTCTCACGATGTGCACCCAGGGATTGTAAAGATCAAGTAACGTCTTCGAGAGGAGTACTTGCAGCTAGCACACAACAAACATGCTCATTGTATTGTCTTTCGCTTGTACAGTCGTTCGCACAAAACCAAACCTTGGGAAACACCACTGTAGCTCACTCAGCTTATTTACACATGATAGATCAAATACGGCATCGACATATTTCGAACATGTGAGCACCTATGAACACACGAGCAACTGTTGTACCTTTCGAACGAAAGGGTCTAAAAGGTCTGAAATGCCGCGTATATCTTCGCGGTCTTACGTGTTTTTGTTGTCAGATTAGCATAGATCTCTAAAGTTTATTTTTAATTTAGAGGAGCTGCTTACACAGCTATTTCTTCGCAGGTCTTAAAGTGCATCTATACTCGCAATGTTTCCACCTGCGTCCGGTCGCCGACTAGAACCCTTCCCACACCACCCGTGACCGCAGGCAACGATCCCGACATTGAGGTTGGTGTTTGTTATTCTTTTGCGAGACACGCGCTAAAGACCGAAAATTTGGGAGAGTTTACGGGGTGTGTTTAGCCACACTTCTTCAAATAAAAATCATTCTTGTTCCCTTTCCGAGGTTCTCTTTCTAATAATATCAGTCCTGCATGACGGCAAAAGCGCTGCTTTACGAAAAGAGAAAACTTTAGTAAATGTGACACAGAATAATATTGTGGCAAAGTTTCACCATGTGAGAAATATAGCTTTTAAGCAATTCTTGTGAATTGATGTCGCTATCTTATAACCTAGAAGTGGCTTCCTTGCTCTTAAACAATCTTACGCGTCGCAAACAGTACGTCATCGTCCGACTTGGCGAAAAACAGTACAGGCACAGATATTGAATCTGAATATACGTAAAGCGAAAACGGTTCTACTTAAATTGAGGACGACGCAACGAGCTATGGAAAGAAGAATGATGGGTGTAACGTTAAGGGGGATAAGAAGAGAGCAGATTGGGTGCGGGAACAAACGCGAATTAATGACGTCTTAGTTGCAATCAAGAGAAATGGGCATGAGCAGGGCATGTAAAAAGGAGGGAAGCTAACCGGTGGTCAATAAGGGTTACGGACTGGATTCCAAGAGAAGGGAAGCGTATCAGGGGGCGGCAGAAAATTAGGTGGACGCGTGAGATTAAGAAGTTTGCAGAGAGAACAAAGCCACAATTAGCAGATGACCGGGGTTGTTGGAGAAGTATGGGAGCGGCCTTTGCTCTGCAGTTGGCGTAGCCAGGCTGATGATGATGATAGGTAAAGCTACGCGTGCAATCCCTGCAAATGTGCCGGTCATGAGATAAGTTCTCCAGAGAACTACGCAATAAAAACATCACGTAAATATTGTCAGTATAGCAAATATAGACTTTAAGCGCTTGACCTCTCCATTAAACGAAGCCTACCCTTTGCTCTTTTTGCCGTTTTCCTACCAAATAGTTTTCGTGTGTTCTTTCACCAGTTTTCCTGTACGAACGAGCGTGTTCGTAGGTTAACGGGAAAGCATTTGTCTAGACATATGTGCTGGTGCACGAGAACTTTGAATGAGTGTAAAGGTTAAGACGATGTGGTTGGTAGCCGGCTGTGTATCTTGTTATTCGTCACTAAACATGCCTTGGCTTTCTTGCCCAAGTTCTGGAAATGTATGGCCCCTGTCACGGCGGTCAAGAGTGTCGGACGGGTGCGCTTCTTAGAAATATGGCACGGCCTACTGAGATGAAGCTTCAATGACGTAAATGATTTTGAGCAAGCGCTAAAACATGGCCAGTTCTTCGACACTCACGGTCATAGACAGGCTTCTCGCGCATCCGCTTCTTTCTGCCGATTCCGACAAGTGACGCACTTGCGCGGTTTTCGGTCTACTATATGTGGTTGCGTGGTCATGCCAAGACACGCCTAGATAAAAAAGAAACAGAAATACGCAAGTAAGGTCTGCTCTGCGCTCGCTCGGTTTGGGGAAGATTGAAAAGAGGATATAGGCAGCAACAAAATCGGCAACAAGAACATCCTTATATGGCAACGCTCCCACGTG
The DNA here is from genome assembly GCF_023375885.2 of Dermacentor andersoni. NCBI lineage: Eukaryota > Metazoa > Arthropoda > Arachnida > Ixodida > Ixodidae > Dermacentor > Dermacentor andersoni. The sequence continues at coordinate 91,967,005 of NC_092820.1, forward strand.
AACAAACTCGGGAAACCGCTGGGGACCTCTGTAACCAACTGTGGTCCACCCAGAAGTTAATTTGCAGAGTAGGACCTGGTTTAACGGATAGCGAGCGTGGGAGGCGATCGCGAAGGCGCACATGTATAGCGCAGTGACCGGTCGTGCACCAAGAATCGAGCAGATGCCAGGCGTCGTGTCGCCTAAGCAAGCTGGCCCAAGCATAGGCACTGTACACTTTGCTCTTGTGCTTTGCTTGGCGTATAAGGATGTCACGCGGTGAATGCTGGATCAAAATTTAGCCCGAGCCTCATCGAAAATCTCAATCTCCAGTTTGTACTAGATGTACCTAGTTGCTGTTGATTATTTTATCCTGGTGGGGTTCGAGCAAGTTACAAAGTGCGCCGTGTGACAACAGTCGTAAATATTGTTCTAGATGCAGTGTACAAAAATATTGCCTCGTTACTTATGACGGGGACGAATATCCAGAATGAACTAAATGCGTCACCCGGGGGAAGCAACTTGCAGACCCAACTGAATAGTTTCTGCTGCCTTGCACGTATCCCGGCTTTCCATGTCATTGGGTGGAATTATCTGAAAGAGAACCTGAGGAAAACACATGTCTATGACAGTGAGTGATGTGCCCTGTCCGCGTGGCAGTGCATCCCGAGAAGCAACTATGCCATTTCAACTTCTTTCGGTAGGGGGCACTACATGTATCAGAAGCGCACTGCTCCCGCACTCTAGACAATCGCGACGGGGGTTGTTCTCTTGTTCAATTCTTGATAACATTGCAATGGTAATTCGCACTTCAATTTCTTGATACACGCGAACTTGTGACTACGTTCGCCCCTCCTATGGCACTCAGCATCTGCAGCTTTTGCAGTAAGCTAGTCCCGTTCAGTAATCAAATAGGCCTAAACTTTTGTTCAGTTTAAACGATTCTTTTTCATTCGCTTGCAGCCAGTCGCGAAGTTCCACCTGTTCACGTTGAGAACGTGAAGAGGCGTACATTATTTGCCTGAGAAAAAGCAATGCTCAGAAGTACACACCAAATATATCTTTGATGTTGCAGAGTTTAGGGGTTCTTGCGAAAGCAAGGGCGGGATATATTTCCGGCCGAGGGAGAGCATGAGAAGCATGAAGGAGAGAAATGAAGGCTTGTCGAGCATCCGCACAGCACGTGACGGTGGTACCTTGCAGTAGAGTAATAGTGTCGGCGGTTGTATTGTGGTGATGAACGCACAACCATCTATGGAATGCAACAGGCTTCAAGCAATCACAACCCCTCGGGAAAGACAGCGACCTTTAGGAGTGACTAACACATAGCCATTATTAATGTTCAGGGACAAGAGCGTAATAACTGCTCGTGGCGGGGAGGGAGCTCAATATAGGCAGCTGTAAAGAGAGGCAATTCTACAACATTTAAACTAGTTGTATGTTCAGTCTCGATCATTTGTATGACGCGCTGACGGCAGAAAATTAAACTGGACGCCAACGCGAGAAAGTGTCAACCTAAAATGTTGAGCACATGGGAAAAACATCGCAAAGGAAGTGTCATTGATGTCATTGATGACGTATGCAGTACATTGTGCAGACGTTCGATTACGGCGTCCTTTGTTTCACCCAGAAATGTTCCAAAGTGAGGCGTTTAAAATCTTTTTTGCGGGCGAGAGAACAAGTCTGCACCCGTGACAGAAATAGTAGCTTCCGTGTCAACCAAAGCCAATAACCGCACACCTTCCACAGACACCAGTACCATGCTAGACAGTCGCTATCGACGAATTGTAACAGTTCGTGAATGTGCAGCTTTCCCTCTAAAAACTGCACAGGATAGTTTTCCGCGCAGAAAGGGATCTGACAGGCAGCGCGTATTGGGGAGTGACGTCTAGAGGTACGTGAACACGCGGTCGTGTTGGAGAAGCCGGTCGGAGATAGGGATCCATGAGAGGACCGGTTATCAAAGTGTCATCTCTTTAATAGAACAGGAGAAGCTACATCGCGCTCAAAGGAAATGTCGCCTCGTCGTTCGTCCTGTAGGCGGCGCCTGCAAAACTAGGAGATGGGTCCCCGTATGCTGCAGCAGTAGCATGTCGGGCGCTATTGACGACAGGCAGGGAAGTTAGGCAGATTGGGTACTCGGGTAAGTAATGGCCCTAGCCGGCCTTGAACCGGCACAGTCGACGTAGCGCCAGGAGATACGGGTGGCTCTTCAGCAATGTTGGCTTACGACGGGTGTGGCAGGCAGCGAGAAGTGATTGGATGATTGACGCTTTTCAGAGAGACCAACTCCTCTTTAATTATGCCGCGTTTGCCGACAGCAGAAAGACGAACGTGAGCGCCAGACGAAGGTGGGCAAATGGTGTGCTTACAGTTCTTCAGGAATGAAAGCTCCAAGCCACCACCGTGTTCCAACCTCAACACTGCTTGTCAGGAGGTTGCCGGACGAGTCGGGTTGCAAACGGATCAATTAAAGTGTATCCAAGCGCTGACCCACAGACGTAACGTCCTGTACACTGGTAGGATTTTGCGTCGAAAGCGCGTTATAAGCGATTGATCCGATGCCCTCGAAAAGGAGGCACGCACGGTCAGTTTTTGGCACGGCATTCTCGACGCGACGGCAAAGCACGAGAACGTCTTCAATGTATGACGTGTAGGATTCAGGGAAGTTCAGCACGTGCTCTGAGAGCGTTTTCATCGCAACATGAGCACGCACCATTGTCATGCCGAAGATCCGCTGACGGTACTCTTTCAAGGAACACCATTCACGGAAGCCCGCTAGTGATATCTTGAAGCATGTGTTGGTGACATGAGTGTCGTAGAACGCAAGGTCATGTGATTTAAAATCGCCGTATCAGTGGTTGAAGGGGCTTCCTAGATCGTAGTTTCTCAGCCACTCTTCGATGCAATCGCCAGGCATGCCAAAGAACACAGCAGGTTTGCATGCATGGCTGATACAGTCCAGGAGGGTGGGGTGGCTGGAAACTGGACAGGGCCAGTGGACGCTGCTTTGTCCTCTTGTGACGAGTACTTACATATATATATATATATATATATATATATATATATATATATATATATATATATATTGTTACGCGTTGAAAGACAGACGGAAGAGGCTATTTACAAGCTATTTACTCTAGACTGGAGCCAGAGCGCCAGGCCGACATTTTCTCGCGCCAAGGGCACAAACCCACTTCGTCTTCGTTCTCGCGGCGGCTCGTCTCTCGGGTATCTACCGATAATATCGCAATAATACCCCCCCCCCCCCCCCCACGGCAAAAGCGCCGTCACGGTGCTGTTAAATATCCAAGGCACGTGGAGAGTTGTCGGTTGAGTCGGGTGACGTGGACAATGTCACTGGGTGTCACACCGGAGGACGGAGTGGGCGTGGCTACCACAATTTCATAGGTGACATTGGTCACTTGGCGGAGCACGCGATATGGGCCGGTATAACAGGAAGGCAGTTTCTCACAAAGGCCAACTTTACGCGATGGTGACCAAAGCAACACGAGGGCGCCGGGCGCAAAATGGACATCACGGTGACGGAGGTCGCAGCACCTCCACCAGAATGTTACGTGTAGAAAGACACAGACGGAGGAGGCTATTTACAAGCTATTTACACTGGACTGGAGCCAGAGCACCAGGCCGACATTTTCTCGCGCCAAGGGCACAGACCCACTTCGTCGTCGTTCTCGCGGCGGCTCGTCTCTCGTGTATATACCGATAATATCGTAATAATATGTGTGTGTGTGTGTGTGTGTGTGTGTGTGTGTGTGTGTATGTGTAGCACAGGTCGGCTACTAATTTTAACTGCGCAAGCAACTGGTTTTTTCAGTGAAGTATTTGTTTTTAGGTTATAACAGATTGCATGTAGGCATGGGTACAGTATCTTTGTTTTTACTGTATATATAAGTAATACGAGAGTAGCATGCCAAGAATGAAATATATGGTGAGTATATCCAGTGATATATAGAGTGAACGTTCACCGACTTTCAGCTTCTGCTCCATTCCAGGTTAGTTCATACAAACAGTTTCAGAATAGGACTGCGTATATGTTATAAAATAAACGAGAAACTTATGACTAATGATTTCTACGTTTCCCTTCTACGACTTAACCGATAAGAAACTGTGAATGGTGAAAGGTATTGACGTACGTATATACTGAAACGTGCTCTTATGTTTAAATACTCGAAAGCTATTCGATTCGTGTTGTATATACCCTCAACAACATGAAAACGCACATCCGTATAACCTTCAGTGACTCCAATACAGGTCCCGGCCATGTTGACTTTTCAAGCCTATTCTCAACATGTATCTTGTTACAAAACAGAAGGAAAATATGCGATAGAATAACGCCGCTTCACGGTGAAAGAAACGTCCGCAAGTAAACCAGTGGCTTTATGTCTACCATGGTAGAGGCAGCGTTTAGAGTATGGGAAAAAAATGAACATAACAATTTTATGGTTTTCCTTATATGTGACGTAAAATATTTCCGTAAAATCATCTGCGTCGACATCGGACTTTGAATGAGAGACAAAAAAACAACAAGAAAGCCTTTACAAATTATGCGCCGCATTGGAATAAACAAGATAGTACATATAAAGAACTAAATATAGTACTTACAAGTAAACTATAGTACACTGTGGTGTATGCATGTCACGTCGTAGAATAATATATATATATATAGATTGTCGTTAAAATGAAATAAGAAGCAATAAATTAGACATACATAATTTCCTTAGAAACTACGTGTTCATATGTGTTCTGAAGTGCTATTGTTACTTTTGATTGCGTTTGCAAGCTTTTGTTTAATTTTAAAACCACGAAACGTTATCAAACGGCGCTCGGATAATTGCTGAGCTAGTGAGTTTATTATGAAGTGCTTGTAATTTTGTTCAATAACTGTGATTAAGATGAAACATGCCTTCTGATGTCATCAAAACGTACTTCATTGGTTCTTTCGGTGAATGAGACTACACAGGAGAATAGATTATTTCGTAAGAGATTTCTTGTGTGTTGACTGCAAGAACGTAATTAAACTTTCAACCAGCTCCACATTTCTGTGACTTGATATTCCGAATGAATATATTGCCACCTTTTAATCGTGTTGAAGAAATAGACAGTGTCACAAACGCCACTGTCTATTTGACAAATGCCACTGCGATAAGAAAAGCAAGTCACGCTCAAGCTCTACGATAGCAGTGAGTAGCGTTGTCAATCGTCGAAATCTTATTCGCGGGACAAAGGCATTGGCTGTTCAAACATGACTCCTCGCACATTACAGTACCATCACGGGTGCTCACGTGCCTTCTAGAATGTACAACACAAGGTTTGGCGACTGCATAAACAATAGAACAAATCACCAACAACATTCCGTAGATTTAGTGTACAGGAAGGCGCTTCTTGCGCTGAGCGGCGACTCTCTAATTTGTTTAGGCCTGTGAAAAGGGTCACTGTAAAAGGAAACAGGTAATTGTGTGAATGTCCCCCTTTTAAAAGGCATCGTCTGGATGTTGGAAACAGCACAAAAAGGAGAAAAGCATCAAACGTACTACCAATAAAATTAAGCTAATAAAGGTGTAAAGTCCCAGAGTTTGTTAGCGCTTGTAGAATGCTTTAAGAGGCACCACGCGAACGACTTCAGGTTAGGCGCGGCGTCGCTGCGATTGCGTAATGCCTTATGGAAAGACCTCAGAGTCCGGTGTGCTTATACGTAAGAGGACTCGGTAAGGGCCGAAATAATGTCTGAGGGGCTTTTCACTGAGTCCACGTCGGCATAATTTGGTTCAGAGTCAATGTGGTCGCCGGCGCTTGTGTGCCACGTGGCTTCGTCGAAGACTGTAGCTTTGGCTGTCTGTCCCTTGCTGGTTCTTGATGCGCAGGGCCTGTTCAGATAAGGGTACACTTAAGGGGTCCCCAATATTTTTTTATCTGAGAACATTTTATTTGTGGTAGGCGAATGTCTCTGTACATAGGAATCAAATATTTCTTTAGAACAAGCTGGGGAGATTTCGAGCACGAGAACATAATGCACTAAATGTGCAAAGCGTTATTGCGACTTGCAAGTTTTCTAATAAAGAAAACGTTTCACGCGAAAATAAAACGTCGTACACCACCAAACATTTTTTCTGTTTCGAACCATTGGAAATACTGGCTCACCGAAGCTTGGACTGATGATGAGTACAATGTTTTTTGAAAATTTGTGAATTTCGCTTCTTGAGCAAGCGCCTCTCACTGATACCGAATAGATGCCCTTGTGAAGGCAATTTAGCTAAAACGAGAAGGTTTTAAAATTTTCCGAGAAATCAACAGTGGTCGAAAAATAAAAAAAGCCATGAGGAGTTACATTACTAATATTTTCCGTAATAAAATCCCAAAGGCGCCAAAGTTGCAAAAAGAACAAATAATTTGTCAATTTTAGAGGCATGTAAAACAAATCATCGCCGATTTAGTAAAATTTTGCAGAATATCCTCGCATAACAGAAATCTTGCACTTCAAAAAGCTCTCGCGTTATCTATTATAAGAGAAACATTCTGCCTATTTTTATAACGTTGTGTGATCATCGCTGTCGTCTATGGAGGTCTAAAAAATAAAATTGAAAGTGCATTCATGTTGCATTCCGAACTTGTTGTTTTCGTTGCGGTAAAGAAAAGTGGCTCAGATTCGTTGCCTCTTCTGAGCAACGGAATTGACTGAGCTCGGTTTTTCAAGTTTCCTGAATGCGTATTTTCCCTACAGTACGTAAGTGCAGCAAGCACGCTAGAGCACTTATAGAAAGCTGTTTACTGCTGGTTTGGGGAAAATACTTCTGGCACTAATCGCTAACTACACATGCTTTCTGAAATGCTACCTGTTTATATGACTAGTACACCAATCTAGTAGGAAAGCGGAATGACACCACGGCAGTGGATAAGTCAGTTGGGTATGCTCAGATAAGGGCAGTTGTTAAACGGATCTCAACTAACTTGAATTTCACTAAAACGTTTCCATTAGGAAAAAGCGCCCCTCCTGCAAATCGAACCGAGATTACGTTATCGATGTACTTGACTGCTTGACGCATAAAAAATCTTAACGGAGGCAGCCCGGAAATATCGTTATCAAACCAAAAAATGTCGAAACTGGAAAGGTGCCTGGCATAGATAATAGTGTTGTTTAAACACTAAATGATTTACTCTAAATCTATGAGCCCTCTCACTGAATTAAGCTGAATTTAATTTAGTCACCTCGTAGCGCGGCACGGACACAAACAGCGAAACTTGTTTTCTAGTGATAAGGCAAGACTTGTGTTGAAGGTGTCAGGCTAGTGCAAGGGTTCAAGGCATGCACTCGTTTTAATTGTCGAATAACGTAAAATTTGACAAAGAAAATTACTTGTACACTGCGCTGTTACCAAGCAGAGATCGGAAGATGCTGTAAATGCGCACTTTACACATCATAGCTCCCTGCCTGAATACTTCTTGTGCACGAATAATGTCAACACTTACACTCTCAGCTTCTAAACATGAAGTTGACGGTTCTTGCACTTTTGCACTCTTGCCCGTATAGGAAGCTTCCAAGGAGCACAACTCCCTGTTCACTCACCTGTGTGTCACGAAGCACAAATTGAATTTGACAAAGCTCCCTACGCTGGGTCATCAGGCACAAGAGCCAAGAATAATTGGAACAGTTTTTTAGACAACTTGACGGGGCCCAGAAACTCTTACAAGACAGATGGCAGGACGAGAGGCGTGCTTGTGAATAACTTGCAAAGCACAAATATTAAAGGCACTTCGCAGCGCATGCATATATTTGCACTGTAGATAGACGACATAGCTGGGTATTAAATCCAGTCAATACATCCGTATTTTGATTGGTCTGAAAGCAGCGTTCAACGAAGTGCCCCCTTTGGTATTGCAGGCCACGGCCAGTGGGATATTCGCCAAGAAGCCCCTCGTGTCGTGGCTCGCCCCGAACGACAACGTGCACTGCGACGGTACCAGTGACGGCGAGGAAACAACGGCGCTCGAGAAGTACAAAGCAGTCGAATCGAAAGACTACTGCGAGAGGACAAAAGAATGCGACATGATTCAGCAGATATATAAAGAAATTGCTGAAGAGAAGATAAAGACTAGGCACAAATAGAGAGCAACATTGGAAGATCTACTCGTAGTGTTTTTTTTTAATCTCTTTTCTTAGTTTTTACCGTGAAGGTGATAGTGCGACTGAAGCGCTCAATATAATACTATGCGATTTTCTAGGTTTTCCGATACCAGTACAACGAAGTTTGCGTATTGAAGAAATGCGGCAAATGCAAGCGTGAATGACAGGCAAAATTTGAAATGTAGGGTTTCTTAAGGAGTAATTGCTTGCTGATAAAAGTTCGTCTTCGGCCTGTTTCGATACGTAAGTGCAGAGCTTCCATGATCTACCGCTTCAATCTAACCTGGAGAAAATGTATCACCATCCAGGCAGGCAAGTGTATAAATGGTAGGCCACGAGCACTTTGTAGGCCATGAGCAGTTGTGTGTAGCGGAGACAGGTAGACAGTAAAGGTCAGTATATTTTTCCTATTTACACGATTCCAGTGGTCAGCAACTCAGGAGGTCTATAAAGAGAAAGATCCGCTACTCCAAGAACTTCTCGACATGTCAAGAAAATACCAGTAGAAATATCGATGAAATCGAAAAACTAGTGACCAACAGAGCTCTTCAGGTGGGGTGCTACTAGGCTACACATGCCGGCGGCATGCCGTTTGAGAGACGCTGCAGCCGCTGCCTACTGTTAAGAACGGCCCGCTGAGGCAGTTTTAGTTACACGTACGTAGAGACTTTAGGTACGCAAACGTGAAAAGCCTACGTACCTTAAATGCACGCCATCTGAAACGCTTTTAGCTACACGTACGTGACGCGCGCCAAGAGAGACCACTTAGCTCCATCAGTCGGGAAATATGAGCACTGCGGTAGCCAATTCAATCCTGTCGCCTTGTTTCGATGCATGCCGTCTGCGCGCGCACGGCCCGATATCGCCTGTTCGTGATCTCGCGAAACTCCCGCGCGAAGCTGTCTACGTGCGCAAGAAACGCACGCAAAGAATTGAATCTCACGTACGTCCGTGAGATCAGCGCGCGGCCGCTACGTTCTACGCATGCGCACCGCTTACACGTAGAAGCTCTACGTACGCAAAGCCTCCACGTACGTGTAACTAAAACTGTCTACTGTCTATTCTCGCATTTGCGCACGCAAAGTATCTACGTACGTGAAAGAAACCATGTATTCGTTGGCTACCTACCACATCGGTACCGTGTCGTAGAGCACTGCACGGGCCTGATTACCGCAGCCCGGCGCCGACCCGGGCCCAGGCGTTCATTACCAAGCTTAGCCAGGACCCGCATGTGCATAGCTAGGCCCATCCTGTCATGCACGGGAAATAATACCACCTGTTTTTTATTTGCGGATTGTAGGGTATGTGTCGGCTTCACCCTCTCGGGTTCTAATCAGCTGCAGTGGGCAAGCAACAAATTACTGAAATCTTTTTTTCTCCCTTCGGGACAGCAGTGGTCTGGCCCATTGCCTGTGATGTTATTTTTTGCTGGTACGTAAGCATTTACATTAATTGTACGATTTGGTCCTATGAGGTCACTTAGCGCACAACTATATATATATATATATATATATATATATATATATATATATATATATAATATTTACGTGGAATCGACAAAGATGAGGAGCAGCACCACCACGAAATACACTTTATCAGTCATCAAAGAATACGAATGTCCTCTTCGTCTCCGCGCTTAAACTTAAAAAACGCAGCTACATCAACCTCTTACCCACTGGCACATACCCGCTGCAATATAGTTCAGCCAAATATAGTTGTACCATTTGCTCTCCTTTTAGTATCGTCCCGATGAAAAAGCCTTGGAAAGAAGCGATAAAAAGCTGCGCAGTCTTCTCAGTCTTCATAGTATGGCGCCATACGAAGCACGTGAACGAGCTAGGGTAAGTGCCGTCGGCGTGTTGCAGTGGGATCCATCTAGAACGACTTCATAGTTGACGTCACTGATGCGTCGGAGAACTATGTAGCACCCTAAGTATTTGCGCAGGAGCTTTTCATAGAACCCACACTGAAGAATAGGTGTTCAGACCCTCACTTTGTCGCCAATGTTGTATGTTTCTTTCTTTCTTTCTTTCTTTATTGATTTACTTAAGACAAAGAACAGATTGTCTTAGGGGACACAACTAAAGGCAAGCATTTGCCTGACTAGGCCGTCCCACCCGTACATCAGCAGCAAAATGGCAGTGGCAGGCTTTCAGGAGAGCACACATGAAATTAAAGTCGTACACATTTTCCAACGCTTGAGTACACAATTCGCGTAAGAAGAAAGAAAAAAAGGTTAAAGTTTATACAGTTTTCTAATCACTTGAAGCACAACAACAACAGGAGAAACATGTACAAAAGTTTCCATACCTGTGGCTGAAAGGTTAAACTTTACACAGTTTTGTAAAAACAACAAAAAAAGACATGTACGAAATTTTCTATACCTGTAGTTGAACATTTCTATTAGTCTTCGGATAGTAACAATTTTTTTGCCGTTTTCTTAAAGCTTTGCTTTAAAACTTTAAAGCTCAGCAAAGCTCAGCAAAGCAAAGCTCAGCAAAGCTTAAAGCTTTGCTGAGCTGCCTCTGTTCGTTGTGTAATCTCTTCAGCACCCGTCTCGTAGTCATCATGAGGGAGCATTGTGTCTATGTTGTCGCAACCTCATGGCCGTATACGAGACTGAAGGGGGCCTCGCGAGTGGTCTCTTGACGAGCCGTATTATACGCGAAGGTAGCGTAAGGTAAAACCTAGTCCCAGTTCTTGTGCTCTACATCGACGCACATGCTTATCATATCAGCCAGTGTCCTATTGAGTCATTGCGTCACTTAGTTTTTTTCGGGGTGATACGCCGTTGTACTGCGGTGGACGCTTACACTCAGACCTAAAATGATATCCAAAAACTTGGCCATGAACGCAGTACCTCTGTCCGCGACAACTGCAGCGGGAGCGCCATGCCGTAAAACGATGCATTCGAGAAAAAATCGTGCCGCTTAATCTGCAGTTCCCCTTGCAGGCCTCCTGTCTCGCCATATTAAGTGACATAATCCATGGCGACGATTATCCATCTACTGCCGGTAGTAGACGTTGGGAAGGGGCCCAGGAAATCCATGCCTACTTGTGCAAATGGTGTGGCCGGTACATCAACAGGGTGCAGTAGGCCGACTGGCTTGACGGATGATTTGTGACGTTGGCAATCCAGACATGTCTGAACGTAACGTTTAACGATCGCAGTGTGTCTCGACCAGAAATAATTTTGCCGAATGCGCGCCAATATGCGTGTGTAGCCAAAGTGACCAGCAGTCGGCTAGTTGTGGAAGACGTGTAAGATTTCACGTCGAAGCAATGATGGAACAACGAGTAAGTAGTTGCTGCCACCAGGTGATAAGTTTTTGTTGTAGAGGACGTTGCGGCGTAAGCAATACGACGCCAGCCCTCTAGCAAATGGCATTGGCATCTCGTTGCTGGCGTGAAAGCTAGGCAGTGTCCACGATTCCCAGGAAGACCGTGTCGTCATCGTTTTGTGCTCCTGGCTCAACTGGAGACCGAGAGAGGCAGTCGTCGTTTGCGTGCCGTTTTCTCGCCTTGTATGCGGCAATAACGTCAAACTCTCGGAGTCGAGCCAGCCAGAAGGATCTTTCAAATGGATGAGCTAGCAGAGCCAATGCTGATCGCTAACGACGGTGAAAGACCGACCATAAAAATACGGACGAAATTTCAGAGCTGCCCATACCTTCGCGAGGCAGTCTTTTTCAGTGGTGGAGTAGCTAGCCTCGGCTCATGATAGTGTCCTACTGGCGTAAACCATCACCTACCTTCCTGCCACTGCACGAGCACCATGCCTAGACCGACATTACTATCTGTATGAAATACCATCTGTATGCTGTGTCTGTATACAATACCATCGGGGCGTCTTCATAGAAGTGTGCTAGCCCGGGAGCCGCTTGCATATGTTGCGGGAGCTCGCGAAATGCCAGCTGCTGGTCTTCACCCCAAGTAAAAGGGACATCTTCTCTGATGAGCTTTGTTAACGGCCATGCGATGTGCGAGAAATTCGCAATAAAACGCCTGTAATATGCACAGTCTCGCAAAACGTCGTACAGCCTTTTTGTCTGATGGGGTCGAGAAATTGGCGACGGTAGCAAATTTATTCGGATCAGGTTGGAACCCTTGGCTACTGACGAGATGACTGAGGAACGAGAGCTCGTGAAAAACAAAATTGCACCTCGGAAGCTTTAAAGTGAAATCGGCCGAGCGTATTGCTTGAAAAATAATTTTCAACCTTCGTAAGTGTTCGTCAAACGTTGCCGAAAAGACAATCATGTCATCTGGGTACACGAGGCATGCTTGCCATTTGAGTCCATAGAGTACCGTGTTCATTAGATGCTGAATTGTTGCTGACACCGAACACAAACTGAAAGGAAGTACCGGAAATTCATAAAGTCCATCAAGCGTCACAAAGGCGGTTTTCTCACAGTCTCTCTCATAGACTTCCATCTGCCTATAACCGCTTTTCAAGTCCATTGACGAAAAGTAGCCCGCATTTCGCAACTTATCCATGGAATCATCAATACATGGCAGTGGATAAATGTCCTCCCCTGTGACCTGTTTGGGCTTTCGATAGTGGACGCAGAAGGGCAGAATACGGTCCTTATTTTCATTAAAACTACAGGGGATGCCGAAGGACTGTTCGACGGTCGAATAACGCCATCTTCAAAGATCGACTTCCCTTGTTGTTGTATTGCTTCAAGTTCCTTTAGGGCAACACGATAGGCGTTTTGTCCAATGGGTCTGGCATCGACATCAGTAATAATGCGGTGTTTGGTGCGTAGCATTTGACCAACTCTTGACTCAGATGAGAAAGAGTCCTGGTACTGATTGATGAGTTAGACGGTTTCGATCAACGACCCTTAACGTCGGATTAACGTCTACAATAGGCCCAGCTGTGCGGATTCTAAAACCGCCTCCTGCGCTAAGTAGCGCAGGAGGCTGCCTATTGCTATCGGTGCCGATAGCAATATGTCGACGCTCCTTACTAAAATTCGTCAGCGAGATTTTTGCGCTTCCGTAGATTACTTCCATAAGTGCTCTGGCAATGGAGACGCCGCAATTCAGTGCTAGCGCTTTGATGTGTTCAGCGAATCGAGTCCCATTCTGCAGGCTGTCACAGTGCACGGGTACGAGAGAGCAACTCCGCGACAAAAGTATGACGTCGTCCGCAGCAATACGGGAGGTTGTTGTTACTTCTCATGAGTGACACTACATGAGCTCGTTGCAAACGTGACGCTTCTGTCACGGATGTTAATCACGCCGCCGTACTCACGTAGGAAATCCATGCCCAATATAAGTTCTTTACAACACTCAGTAAAGTTGACGAGTGTGACCACGAAGGTTGAACTGGCGATTAAGAGCCGGGCTGTGCATTTTCAGACAGGTGCCATGAATTCCCCTCTGTTGGTTCTTATGTTGAGCCCGTGCCATGGCGTTTTCACCTTCCTCAATTTGTCGGTGATCTGTATGCTTATGACTGAAAAATTGGAATCCAGTGTCAACAAAAGCGGCTACTTGGTGGCCGTCAGTGCGAATGATGAGGTCGGCGTTGACGACGTCACTTACGTCTTTCGTAGTTGTATCCGTCGTATTCGTCGTTGTATTCGGAGTGTTCGTCTGATCCGAGTCTTCACGTCGTCGTTAGTCGATAACGGGGGATGTGGAGAATTTACAGTACTGGCAACCTCAGCCCCGGAGGTCGCTGCGGCTAGCTTTCCCGTCGAGGACTAGGCGATCTGCCCCTAGTGACGTCAGTAAAACTGCGACGAATCGGCGAATTTTAGCGTGCCGGAGAGGGAGAAGAACAACGTGGTCGAGGTGTCGTATTTTGCGGCTGATTTTCACAAGAGCGTCGTTGTAGGCACGTCCACCGTCATGCATAGAATAGGCATAGTTGGCAGGAAAGCGCGGGTGTTGAGCGGCGAGATAATTGTTCCATTTCTGACAAACTCGATAGACGTGTACAGCTTCGCCACAACGGTCTCACACTGTTCGACGGTCGTCGGTGCGACACAAGTAGGTTTTCCAACGCTGAAAGTTCAGCGCCAACACTCCGAGGAGTCAAGGAGTGGCGTGTGCATGTCAAAGATACAGCTTTGTTCATGCTGGCGTGAACGGCGGGGGCGGTAGAGTCGGCGGCGATGACGATATCGACTGTGTCTGTAGCGTGGGTGATGTTCTAGTTGTGGGTGTCAACGGCGTCAAAGTCGTGCTGATTGGGCGGCGAAGAGCCTCCACATAAGTAAGGTGCCGCGGCACGTTACCACAGTTTGGCGAAGAAAAAGCTTGCCGGACTTCTTCCAGGACCACATCACTTACAAAAGATAGCGCTGGCACCGGCTCCGCAGTCGCAACAACAAATCCAAGCTGCCGAACCTCTTCTCGCACAACCTCTCGGACAACTTCACGCAAAGGCCTGTCGTTACTCGCAGCGAGTACGGAAATGTTCACTGTCGAGTTAATCACGTAATGATGGCGGCATCCTGGCTGTAAGGCCCTTTAAATGGCTGGAGTCTCTTTTGTGAACTCCGCCACTGTTGTCAGCGGATTCCTCACAAGGCCGGCAAAGAGTTGCTCGTTCACACCCACAAGAGGTACCGCAGCTTTCTGTCCTCTGGCAGGTCGGAGTCTTCCCTACAGAAAAGAGGGCCATGTCTTCTGATAACGTACCAACGCTCTCACTGGGTCTTTAAATTCTGATTTCAAGGAGACGCTGCGCATTTTCCCTCCGGTCAATGCTTGTAAAGGTATCCAGCAGCTGTGCACGGAAGTCGTCCTACGTGGCAAAGCTCCTGTCTCGGTTGACGTCCCACGTAGGAGCACTGCCTTTTAGATAGAAGTAGACATTCGAGATTTTGTCCTCCGAGCTGGTCTCATGGTTCTACTTGGCGACGCGCTCGAATTGGCCTAGCAAATCTTCGATGTCTTCAAAGGCATCACCATGAAAGCTTACCAAACCATAGGATTATGCAGTGTTACTTGCGATGGAGTGGCGGTGGCCATGATAGCTGTAGGAGGAAAATGATTTCGCAAGGTTTCTTGCAGGGGACTGGACTCAGGCGCTAGGCCTAGTAGTCGACAACTGAGGCGGTGTTACCGCTGTTTCGATGCGCAATGGTAATTTCAGGTTCAATCGGCGGCTCCGCGAAGGCGTGCCAAGCATGAAGAATATCCAGCACCTCCACCAGTGTAACGACGCGGGATCAACGGGGATGCGGAGCAGCAGCAGCACCAAGAAATAGACTTTATTAGTTGTTGAAGAAAACCATCAACGACTTCTTCATCTCCATGCTTAACCTAAAAACCCGCGCTACTTGAACCTCGTCCCAAAACACGGGTATTCACGAGCATAAAGACTATGATAAACGCACAAGTAGAAAGAGACACCCCTTGCGTTAGCGCTAAAATAATATGACAGCATTGAGAGTTGTAGTAATGCAATCCCAAAAGCGGTAGCAGGAAAAAGCTTTGAAGATTGGTTTTCTGTGTAACCTAATTTTTTCCTGGCGCGGAGGCAGCGTTCGTTGTTGTGGAAAAGAAAAAAACTTTGAACTTCGTTTGTGCTTCCATTTACTTTCTTTGCTAAGATACACTTTCAACGTGTCATTTAAACTTGGCACGGAATGCCTTGTTTCATGCAATGGATAATGTTGGCCTGTGCCCGAAGGCGTGACTTAGGCCCTTTAATGAGCGGGCCCGAGTGGGGTCTGCGCCGGCTGCTTGAAGCCCGGGTCGGTCCCGAGCACGCAGAAGAAAGCTTCGGATGGTCCGGTCCGGCCCGCGGGCCGGGTTGAGCCCATGGAGTGTTCTGCCGCGTCCATACGTGCGGGAATTATCAGCACCTGCTAGTTGTGCCAGCTAGCTTAAGCGTGAGTTTTAGCATAACTGCATCGTCGATAGAGGACGACCGACGCGTTAAAAGCATTCTTCGCACATTTTTCTTGCAGCTATCAGTGAATCTGCCTGATCGCTTTTGAAGCTTTTGTTTGTTTTTTACGTATTAGTATTTACCTTCGGTATAGTCGGATGAAGGAGCCGTTTTCTTTTGTTTCCATAGCGAAGGGTGGCCACCCCCCTCTCGTGTCTTATTGTGGACTAGCCCAGCTAAAATAACACCAATGGAGGCAGCTCTTACAGCTCCTTGCCATAGCTCCCTAGAGACTACACAATCAAGCAAAGTCTCCCGAAAGTAAGATGAACCCAGTGGTGGGGGAAAGGCTGTGGTGCGCAGCAAAGAGTCAGTCTAAGCATCGTCGTCTTCTTGAAGACATCATGGAGATCAACATCGGTGCATCCTTCCGATGAGTCCTTAGGCGTGTGGAAACTACTACAAGCCTACGGGAAAATTCTCAACCGACCGTTCCAAAGAGGAGAAACGTAGCGCCGTCATAATGCTGTGTATTATCAACATTATCGCAATATTAATGTGCAAGCCGCTATCATTTAATAATTGCCGTGTCATCGTGCTCCCCTTTGCGGATTTCCTCGTGCTGGTGTCGTCAAACCATCGCTGTAGTTGTAATGCCGTTGTCTTGTCGCTGATGTTTCAAGATTTTTTATGGCTTCTCCATTGGAACAGGGTGATGACAAGTAGCCGCTGAGCCAGTTTGGGGTAACCGAGCTTTAGTACATCTATTGCATTCTCCCACATTGCCTTTCTCATTTCTCTCTTCCCTTTCTTCGTTAAACCCTCAATCTATAGCAAAATGTTATATGTTGCTAAAGTAGGCGAGGCTTCATCAATTCCGTCTTTTTTTCTTTCATCGATTCTCAAAACGTCTTTCGCATTCCTGGACCGTTGGCGATTTAGTACTGTCATCAGTTTTTCATGCTAGCGCTTCTGGAAAGGGCACATTCCCTACATTCGCAGCTGAGGAAATATCTTTACATGAAATGACATTATGCTGAGTTGTCTCCAGAATATTGCTTCCGCACAAATGGGCTTCATCTTTTGGGAATATTTCAACCTATCTGCTTTTCCCCTCGAGGTGGAGCCTCAAAAGGAGCAATGAATTGCCCTTTGCGTCATTGTACGCAATTCCTCTCTCTATTTCTCACTTGCTGACTTTGACGATTCTGGCCCCCGTTTTTGCGCACCATTTATAAATCATTCTCTCTTAGGTAATACGTATATTGCTGACACCTTACTTCGTTCATTGGCTGCAGTTTGGCGGTAGAAATATGTGCACACTTAATCCACGCATTTATTTTCATCCATGATTCGGAGTCTTCTTCCAGAACAATTTTTTTCTCGGTGCTTCTCTCGGTGCCTCATTTAAGGTTTTATCTTGGGATTCTTATGCGAATCGGACACTGACATTGCCATAACTTCCAACGCCGAAAAAATCTATAATTTATGCACATAACGGCACATTGATGGGTAGCGCTGCTGTAATACCTGGTTCCAAAATCTTCACGATAAGTATTTTTATTATAGCCCAAATTGTGTGATATTTAATTACTGCTGCATACGACCTGCCATTAAATCTTTTTCCTGGCGGAACTTCGAACAAGACTTTTCTACGTTTATTTATGCACTGAGGCCTTGACTATAACATACTGTTGAATTGATCCAACGCCATTACACCTCTCTTGGTTCACAAGACGTCTACGCTGTACTTAGAGCCTTGATAGGTCTTAAATTGCTGAATGCAATGCACAGGCTTCAATGGAGTCCCTCGCATTGACCGCTAGTAGTACTGCTAGTATCATCATGACTTGCTGTGCCTTTGTATAGGTTCAGCAAAAACAGGATGCTGTTCTCGATACCGTCCGGTAAGCGCTATGGGTTAAGAAGAAATACATGGATTCATCAAATTGGGAGGGAGAACTTCAGACGAACATTCTCCACAAGACTATACGAGGTAGTTGTTGCGGCCCATAACGTAGTATATATTGCACAGTCCACTGAGGAGTTTGCCATTTGTCTGCACGCTTTAACACGATTACTACGCGACGTGTACTTTGTTTATTTAAGCAGTACATGATTGCATTTGGTGCGCTTAAGCCTATTGTATACGCCAGCAGGCTGGAATTTGCGGGAACGCTAAAGTGATTACAAAACCTTTAGGATTCAGCGCATTCCTTTGGAAAAATTTGAGGCTCGAGCGTGAAAATTCATCTTAGGAAAGCAACTCTGCATTTTGTGGTTACTCACTAGGCTTCTTTAGACCGAATAGCTTTATTCGCCTCTTTTGTTCATGTTCGTCACTGGCGGTCGGCTGGTGGATTTGCGACACAAATGAAAAAAGTGCGTGCTCTCCCAAATGCAATCATCGCCGATTGACAGCATCATTAATCTTTGAGACGTACGTGTTAATTCTTGTCAGCTATAAAATGCTTGTAAGTTAAGGTGCGGCGATGGAGCACTCGCAAAGAAAACGTGCTTCCGCTCGCTCGTCCAATGGCTGGTTTAGTCGTCTTTCGCTGGTTCGTTTATTCGTTCGC
Organism: Dermacentor andersoni; assembly: GCF_023375885.2. Lineage (NCBI taxonomy): Eukaryota > Metazoa > Arthropoda > Arachnida > Ixodida > Ixodidae > Dermacentor > Dermacentor andersoni. The sequence goes on from NC_092820.1 coordinate 91,985,561, forward strand.
TTACTCGTTCGTTCAATTATTAGCTTGTTCGACCACTATGTCTCTGAGATACGTATAATAAGACCACAAATGGTGCCTCAATATGGACGACTGCACCGTTTCACTTACTGCAGTTTCGGCCGCGTCATAGCGCTGCAGTTCTGTGCGCGGCCACCACTTCACTAATATCTAACAAATGTTATTTCGGAGCGGGCGCGCGTATCGGCCGTGCGTATTTCTGTCGACTTTGATACACAAGAAACATAATGTCACAAGCGCCCACCTTTGAGCCTCTGGCGCTGGCTGAGAAGATTAGCAAGCGCGCATGTTGGCGGCACTGAATCTTGTAATACTCTTCCGAACCTTCAGGGCAGAGTTCGTTCGGTCCCTCTGTCGTCCTTTTTACGTCATAGCGGATAGGCTCCGCGAATAAACGCGGTAAGGACGGCGCGGATTATTTAGCTTACTGAGGGCTTGCTGGAGGTCAGGATGTTGGCATTCCGTCGCACATTTGTCATTCGCAACCATTCGAAACAAGATCTTGCGACACACACTTGACTAATTTTTCGTTCTTAGTTGTCGCGCACGTGATACACTCGGAGTCATCATGGCAGAGCATTGGCGCTCGTTCAGATACTTTAAAAAACATAGCTATCAAAACAAAAAGAAGCTGCCGTCACTGCATTTGCATAACTGTCCGTTTAGAAAATATATGCTGTAGACCAAGTTACGCGGAGTTAGAAAGCCAACGCGAACACTTAAAGCCCGCCGCCTTGCCATGCGTGCATTCACTTTGCGAAAGGTCGTCTGCTTCACTCGAGCGGTGTAGGTGGCGCCACTGTCGAGGAGAGAGCATGAAAGAGAGGCGAAATGAGGAGGAGCATGTCGCTATTTTACGAAGTTTAAAGGGACACTAAAGGGAAACATTAAATCAGTTTAGACTAACGGAGCGTTGTTTGAGAACCCTGCAGGCAGTCATTTCAAAAAAATAGTTTGATTATTCGATGAGATAATGAAGGTCCAAGTATCAGTATTCGAATTTCACGTCGAAACCCCAGCGCCGATACGTCAGCGTGACGTCAGGGATTCCAAAGTGTGTTTTCGCATTTGGGCCGCGTTGGCTGAATAAAGGTTCCCGAAACATGCCATGTTTAATATTTGGTTCCGTTATAACACAATGTAGTCAATCTGTACCGCTATATATAATTAGTAGGCCCTAGAAGATGCCATCAAAATCCATGACGTCACAGCCCCCAGGTGCGCGAACTCAAGCAGGCATGCCACCCGTATTTCGTTCTTGTGCTTTTTCTGGCTTACCAAACGTCTTATTGTTGTAAGAGTGGTGTTTTTGGTGTTGTAGAACGGTAATTTACTGATGCAGAAGAAATCATTTTCACTTTAGCATCCCTTTAAGGGGCCTTGCGGGGACAGAGTACGCCGCGCGCTCTGTTGATGCGAAATGCAGCACGCAGGTCAATTCGCTCGCTGCTGCTACCGCGCTTCCTCACTCCAGTGTTTTGACAGCAATTTTTCGCGGTCATCGAGTGACATGGGTACACGTCTGCGTGACACCATGCGTGTTATTTTTTTAGTATGCCTATATGTATACGTTCATACGGCTGCTAGGACTACTATCCTTAATTCGTATAGCTGTCGCCTAATTTGCTATACCAAGCAATGCTTCGTTTTCGGGCGAAACTGCGGCGATTTCTTTACTAGCTCTTCACGTGTTTTACTATTTCACGAATTGCTCAAGTTAAGTGAAGGAGTTGTTATTTCATTTCTCCAGCAGTTACTTGTACGTAACTAAATCTTTGGCTTCATATTTTCTTTCCTAGCCATCTTCTTGCACGTACTCTTGTTTGGCTGTTGTTGTGTTTACTGGATGTGGCGTTTTGCTTAAGTTTGCGTTGCTAGCTTTTTAAGTTTGGGGCTGTTTACTGCCGACTTGGGACACTTGATGCCACCAGGTGCCAAAGGAATTTACCAGCGCATGGATGTTTATTGCACTTTTATACTGAACAAGTATGTCTGCCCTGTTCTGCATGAAAAAAAAACGTAAATTCCTATATCAAATCTGCACATGTTGTGTTGGATCAGAGGCCTCTCAAAAGCACATCGATCTGTTACTGAATTGGTAAAATATATTTAACGAACGGTTTGATTAAGCTGCTTAGTATGCACCACACAGTCTGCTCGTTCTTGGCCAAGCGTCTAGAATAGGCATGTTCTGCTGCAATTGGTACATCAAACTTTTTAGACTACACCAAGCCAGTCTTTGTATAGCATCAAATAGGCATCCCCAATGAGGAAAGCTGCGCATCATATTGATTTGAACATGTGCATTAGATATGCATGCAGTCTCTGCAGCGCTTAATTGAAGATCTGTAGAAACAAAGTCAGGCGAAAGAAAGGAAAGGCATGGACATGCAATGATACATATTGTCAAAAACAATAAAAATGTACACATGTATACACGTAATACGTATATACATGTATGCATTAATAAATAACACGCTTGGAATATTGCCTTGCCGCACTTGCATTCCTCCCTCATGATAGCTATTGCTTTGAGACGCGGTGCTAGACTGAATCATCTTCGGGATTGGCCCAAACTAACCAGTCCTTTCCTCATATCATTAAATGTTAGGTAAAAGCTCTGCAAGATTGTACCGCTGCATCGATGAAGTTCAATCATGTTGTAAGATTTGTTTGTTGGTGTACAAATACCACGGTCATTTCACTACAATCTGTTTCTACCACTGCAGATTCACCACATTCTAGTATGTCAGCCATTACCAGGATATAGACATAGCTTTGTATGATGCAATAGAACTTAGTCCCAGATGTCACCACAATCTGCACTTCTGTTGCTTATGCCTGTTCAGCACCTATGAAGAACCCCACAATCGGCATGTTCGAAACTTGGGGTCCGAACTGCCGTAGCACAAACCATGCCATCGCCATCACATGACCATCGTCAATGTAATAGCCATCTTGCTGCTGTCGTCTCACAGACGCTTTTGTCGCACGCACATGAGTACTCGCTTTACGCAAATGTGTTCGTCCATAGCAACAATTTGAAAAATCCCAAACGGTGCTGTATGGGTAGTACCTGCAATATTCTTTACATAACATTTATCCCACATTGCAGAAAAGTACTGATAACTTTTTTAAATAGCATTTTAGCTGTACCAACTGAATTGCACCACGTCTCTGCGATTCCACATTTTAATTTGGCTTGGCACAGATAAATATGCAGGCAAATTTTCAGCCATGTACAGTCTATTTGTGTTTTTGGATGAGTTTTGTACATTTTATTCATAGCACATGGGGACCATAGGTTTGCACTTCAAGTGCAATCCTTACCATCATATGCAACGACTGTGTGCCTTTCTCTAAGTTTCGTTTTATTCTCTTTATACGGGTGTTACGCGCTTGGTCTTTCATTATGAAAGAAATAAAATGGGTAATGTAGAAATTGTGGTAACTGTTAAATCTGCTATCATAGTTCCTTTTGAAATGTTTGGAAATACCAGTCTTAGCGTTTTGTCATTTCTTATATTCGCTGCTATATTGTTGTATTCGCTGAAGGTATAAGAATGCGCCAAAAACATGAAAGAGTTTTCTTTTACTTTATTATTAAATAAATATTAGTCACTGTGAACATCCTTTTGGTTGCACTGGCAAAGACAGCGTATTTAGAACAGATTTCTAAGTACTTCAATAAGTCTCAGCAGGTTGTGCAAAAGCTCATGTTGTGATAAGTTACAACTAGCACATGAACATGACTAGCAATATACTTTATATTGAAATGTTTTTTTTATTTGTAAGTGCCTGCGATGAAAACGGTTTACCTTTGTTTTGCTTCGACTTCTGCTATTCATATAGCAATTTCTGTACAAATATGTGTTCCATGAGAGAAATATATATGCCAAATATATGGTTGATCTTGAATCAGCTTTCCGAAAGATAAAATACCGTGTTGACCTTGCACAACAAGCGAGATGTAAGTATATTCAATAAACAACAGACGGTGAAGAAAAGAACTGCAGACTTGCGTCTCCTGCTTTGACGGGACGTAGAAATTGTTTCTGGTATCCCAGCTGGGCCATGCAGCAAGCTCACCCATACTTCACAGAATAATACAAAGACTCTTAACTTCCCATGTCGTTGATTTACGCAGGCTTAGGAACATGAGTAGCACATTTAATGAAATCATTCTTACATGGATTTATTCAGTATCTTAGAAACGAGTCGATTGTGATAGGGCAAATGCCTGACAAATGGTTGTTTTAGGTATGATTAGGAGGAGTATGGTAGGTAGGCGTATGTTATAAGCCAGGGTCGACAATATTGGCCCACCTTTCACATGTATAAAGGAGATGTCACAAAAGCTTAACCTTCGTTTTCTGCCGTATGTTATATTAGGTCAGCTTATCTTGGCGTTACTTCATTCAGCATAGCGTATAACTTTGGTAACGTGAAATTCTAGCCTTCACTATTCCTCAGATGTGGTTACAGTTACGGGATTAGCCGGGTTTATTTCTGGTTAAATATGTTGGTTCACTTTATTTACTTCATGCATGGTAAGCTTGTATTAATCACACTTCGGCTGACGGCAAGTTCTCTTGCTGCGTTGGTTCTACTACTGCGCTCAAAGGCCCCGTGTACCTTTAAAAGTAGCCAGCTCCGAAAGAACCCCGCGTTTTAAAGGTGGCCCGCTTGTCTCTGAGGCACGGCTATAAATTTTCTAGCCGGAACTCGAGATGCGCGATGCGAGCTGACACGTAGGCGGGAAGCACAGCCATCGTGTGTCGCGGTGGTTCACCTGGCTTGCGTACGTGTTTGCTTTTCACTGCCAACGATGTCAAGAAAACCACTTGCATTTTCATTTAAACGCGACAGAATTGTACAGACATTAATTGTGTTGACGAATATAAGTGTTTCATTACGATCTATCTGCGGCCGTATCGCAACGCACCGGCGGCCGCGGGTCAACGTTTTAGGCCTAGTGGCTCCTAGCGATATTAGCGGCAGCTAGGGCCGGGACCCGACATTTGGACGACACTCCGTTACGGAAGGTTCACCGCTCGCCTTGATGTACCTTTAGTAGCATCTTTTGTGTAAAACCAAGGATCGCTGAGCATAGACGTCTGTTTTCAGCGGCTTGGCTGTGGAGTATTTTGATCGTGCATACAGGGGCTCGTTCGTATAATACCAAATCGCCGCGGGAAGTCGCCGCGCTGCGCGGGGGATAACGCGCACAGCAGGTGTCTTCGGAACCCGACTGAGGTCGCAGCTGCTCAAGTCTGTTACTTGCCCGTGAAGCCACGCGCGAGCGACGGCTGCAGGTGACGTAACGAGGAGGCAGCGCGAAACGCTTTATCTTTTGCTTCTGCTGGTAAACTTCGCTGTTAAGGCAAACTCGCACTCTCTGCTTGACTCGCCCGAGAGGTTGTGAAGTGCCGGCGGCTGCTGTACCACGACTTCTTTTGTGTCCACAGCACAAACAGCGTAATTTCGGAGACTGAGCGGCCGTACATTACAGCCAAAACACCGAGCCTTGCACAGCCGCACGCAATCTTGCCGCGTTAGCGTTTCCTGGTACAAGGTATCGAAAAAGATTTGGCGGATATTCTGGTGTACAACCCACAGAAGGAGTACTAGTTCCCATTTCGAGTTGAAGCGGTGATGATCATGCAAAACCGCGGCCGCTCGACGGAATGGCGCCCAGTCATTGCATAACACGACATAGTATTTGCCTATAATGCTAAAGGGAACAATTGCGTAAGCCGAGCGGCTCTTCCTCTGAACAAAAAAAGTTGCGAATGTAATTGAACGTGTCTTAAAACTTGTCAACGCCTGTCTAAGAAAAATGTTTTCTATTGGTGCATTAGTGTTGTTGTAGCGTCTGAGGAAGGGAAAAATCGTCTGTTGGATGTGCGGCATTCGGCTTCTGGCGGGCCGATGTCCAGCGTGTTTCAGCGGTGCTATGAACTTGGACACGTTCACACAGAACATCAATCAGCCGTTGCAACTGCCAGATGGACTAATGATTCGTTGTCTCCCGCCAAATGCTCATTTGAGGTAACCCGCGAAGCCACAGGAGCGTCGCATGGTTCACACGGACGTCTTAAACACATGCGCTCGCGCGCACGTACACTCACACACTCACACACGCACGCATGTTTGCATGCACGCGCGCACTCACACACATTGCTGCTAAAAAAATGGGTTTTGAAACTACAATGTGCACTTTACAAATCCGTGACCCGAAACTCCACACGGATTATAATAACGTCATGGCATTTTTATACACCAACACTTAGCAACCGGAGTGTAATGACGACATATGCCGTCTTGACTCCTCTATGACGCAGTAAATGATTGGGACATGAGAGCGTTTTGAGATGATATAAAAGTCCCATATCGGCAAATTTTTGCTTTCAGCATAACATGGTAGGCCGACTTCAGCCATATTGGAATTATCAAATGGAAAAGATGAGGCATGGTGAGCTTATGCGATCGGGTGTCAAAGTGTGCATACAGAAACGTCAATTTGATGAACAAAGGTGGGCCCACTACGAACAAGCGCTCTGTTTAAAAAAAAATAGATTATATATATGCTATCAGCAGCGTATAGAGCTAGTGCCGCTTACTTCCGCCCTAGTTTCATTTGTACGATGTTCCTCTTACCTAGCCTTTGTAAGTTATAACGCGATAGCGTTAAGGGTCCCCTTTCGCAGCAAATGTGGTGTCGGCGTCAGCGGAGGTGTGTGCGAGTGAAAATTTCTGTAGATATTTATGTGCATGTATATGCCACTCCTGGCTGTAGTACAAGCGGTATATGACGGTTGTATTGCCACACAGTTCTATCATTAAAGTTGCTCATACTCTGTTTTACATTCTTGACGAAGTTATTCCTCGGAATTCTGAGTCGAACACCCCACAAACAAATGTTATGGAACAAAATACCGACAGCACATGTCTCTTATGTAAAATCTTATCCCACCTAAATGTTGAAAGTGCGAAACAATTACACAAACCTGTAAGTCGAACTTTTTGGGTGCGGCTCTGGACTACCTCTGCGATCGGCCTACGCAAGAGGCAGTGTTTCTACCAGAAATCTCACCTTCGTGCTGCCAGCCTCTCCAGGTAAATATTGCGGTTACATAGGCTGCGGTTTCAGGGCATCGTGACAGCCGTAAGGGATCTTCGAATGCAGTCGCGTTCCGCTCTTAAACGCGATCGGTAAACGTCCTGCAATTTTTTCAAGTGAAGCTTGTATTGGCTCAAAAGTTTCTGTGGCGATGCAGTCATGCAAAAAAAAAAAAAAACCCACTTGCTCCAAGAGCAGAGCAGCTGTGGGAAAGGATGGTTTCATGAGTTGACAGCTGCAACGGTGCCGGAGCGTTAGTCATTAGCAAGGATTCCAACTGCGTTAGTGCACGCTCACGCCCCGCGCGCCATCAATCAAAGCCGCTTCGCTTCCACCGGGGAAGGAAATAGCAAGAAAGGATTCGCCGCACGCTGCGTCGGCTTAGTTTCAGTTCAGTTCAGTCTGAGAAACCGGATGGGACAGCCACGAGTTTCGCGTTGTCCTGAGGAGCGGGCAGCCTTCGACGAGTGGCGGCGAGAACCCGCCCGTGAAAGGGCTCGCCGTCGGCGCCCTGTTTCAGCCGTTAAGGGCTAAATATAGTCCAACGTAGCGTGAACGGGCGCACACGCTGCGTCACGTAGGTGAGAACAACAGCTTCTATAGTTAGACGGATGGTTTGACGCACTGGCACAGCCAACGTAAACGAACGCTGCCAAAGCGCTTCGATGCACCCTATGTTGAGCCACGCTCGCCCATGCACCAATAACGTCGGACTATAAGGCGCCTGTAGAGGCGGTCGAGCCCAGACAATCCAACAGCAACGAGATCTTGAGCTGAGGGAGCTGGTGGCCGGAGCAATCCAGCACCGTTACCTGTGGCTTACTTAACCTTGACGAAGGTCGGGTGCTCGTAGGACAAGTTTCACTTACGCCCATTTTCCGCTAGGGGAAGGGTTGGTCAAGTTTTTATCCGTATTCCAGCCTTGAACCAAACGTTTCTTTGAGACTCCCTCGTAGTGGGTAAGCACCATGGTGTAAGGAGCGGGTGCGTGGTACACGTGTCGTGTGATGAGGCCGAAGAGAACAAAGAGGGATCGCTACTGGGTCCCACATCGCAGATTCTTAGGAGCAGCACACAACGGCGATCCTAAATAACAGCGGGCACGGCAAAGAAGTGAGTGAACCTGTCTGTGGCAGGAATTGTCCTGGGAACGCAAAAAGAAACTGGTGTCACAGGGTGCACTTCCGATCGCTATGGAACACATTGGGCATCGAATTTCCTGAATACTACGGGTTCATTAGCGTAAACTACGGGAGGGAGGCAATGACCGTAGTGAAATTTACTCCCGATCAGGCTCGATGGCAGCCGAAACTGCGCGTGTGGCCACCGTATAAGTGTTTCAGCTCGCATTTAGGTAAAACCCCCAAATTACAATTGAAGCACTACCCTTACAAGTCGAGTATTTATTAGCGACTGCTCAGCTATCAACTCAAAAATCTGTCGCTTACTTAGAATTCATGTTTGAAAGCTTGTTCACCGAAACGCTTTATTGGCTGCATTTTATTGGCGTTTGGTTGCTATATTGTCATTACCGAAAAAATGCTGTGGTTCTCACAACTCAGTGGGCACGACACTTACCAGAAGATTTCATTTAAGCGTCTTTTTTGGTAATGCGCCTCGTCCTGTGTCACTGTGAAGTCGCTTTTGCTGCACATTAACAACAGCTTTGCACCGGCCACCTGATGTTGCTTTGCCCGTTTTCTGATGGGGACAAGATTCTTTCTTTCTACACAGGCACTACTTCGTGCAAGTCTGCATTTTTCCTCAAATTACCGGAACAGAAAGGTGCATAAAATAGTTGTCGCTTTATTTTTCTTAAGTTCAGTATTGTGAAACATCTCAACTAAAAATGTTCGTTACTATTAATGGCTTAGCCATAACCTTTAATATAACAAGTTTCAAAATTATCGATATAATGGACATATCCTCTGCCAAACTGCTGCGTAGAAAGTCGATAAAACAGAAACAAAAGCTGCATGGTGCATGATATCAGCTGCGGTTTAGGAAAGTTCTATTTACCCTACACGATACAAGCATGGTGGTCGTTAATTGTTGCTGCAGTCGCGCCATTGCATCCGGATTATATTCCATGCCTCCCAAGCAAAAGTGAGAAACAAATCGCTTATTCTACTAATTGCATGACACGGACTGTAGGAGCCCCAACGAAGGTTACTGTTTGGGTCAGCACAATAACGACGGAGGACGGCTCACGGCTAGGGCGGACGCGAATGCCTGCAGCTCCAAGAGAAATGGCTCCGGACGCCTTTCAATTAATTGCCCATACGCTTTTGTTCCGAGTAAAAAGCAAGAAAGTCAAAATGTCACGCTGTGACATAATCACGGTAGTCCAATATGTCGGAGAGAGAGCGCTAGAGCCACTGCAGAGAGGACGGGAACGAACTGAACGCTGGCGCCCTGCAGAAGAAAGCTTGCGACATCAGTAGTGCAGGTGGCCGGCAATGCTGACTGGTCGCCTACAATTGGGCGTATTACGTCAACACAGCAATTGACACACACTTTGGCAAAATTAACAAAGGTAAAAGGCTAAATGCGTCGAAAAGTAACCAAAAAAAAAAAGGGCGCCATTGACCGTACCATGTTGAGCACGCCGGTTATCATCCGAATCCAATAGGAAGGACGAGGAGTGCCACTCAACACGTCTGGTAGGAAGAAGGACGGAGAGCCGGCGCGGGGAAGGCAGAGTTGAAAAGTTGGAGCGACCTTTTTTTTTTTTATTGACGGACATTATCTCAAGCGCTTCCGTACAATTTCCTAAAAGGCGCCCGAGCCACAGAAAAGCGGGCTCTCCATCACAACTCCTGGGCCGCTCTTTTCTCCAAAGATCCGTCGCAGTTGTCAGGTGAATTGCAAGACTGCTTTCAGCGGGATGAAGTGCGCCACCTACTTTAACTTTTTCCACTCTTCCTGAAGTGTACCTGTATGCATGCATTTCGAATAAACTTCGTTTCACTTCAGTCCTACCTTCTTTCTACTCTCCAAGAGCATAGGATATTGCGATGACACGAACAATTCGCGCACTTCCATTACCTTCTTCCTGCATGCTTTCAGGCAGAGCCTCTGTAACACGGCTGTAGCAGATCAAGAAAGTATGTCATGACACATAGGTCACAAATTTTATTCTGCGGTCGCGTCAGCTGAATTATTTAATAGATTATATTTGCAGAAATGAGCAGAACAGTACTAGTGTAATGATTCTTTTTCCAGAAAAATGTAGAATTCCCATCAAATTGGTGATATACCCATAAATTGGCCCTCGTGGTTGCTATGATGCACGCAGAATAATTAGGAGCTTTTTTGAAATAAAGCGTGAAACACGTCATCGCAAGAGTTGTGCGGCTACGTTGTACGCACGAAAAAAATAATCGTCATTGTACGTAAATGTTCGAGCTAGAGACAAGAAATCACTTTGTAATCCAAGAAATGAGAACCTTATCACAGTCGCGCAATGAAGAGGTACATTGGAGTTGAACCAATGTACAAGGCAAATCGCGGTATAACGATCTCAACTAAATTTTTAGCGAAATAGATCCCTCAGAAGAAGAGACACAGAAGGGATGCAGTTGCTATTCCCCAGGCAAGAAAACATGTCGCAGTGTCGCCGGAAAAGCGAAGCACCGATTTCGACAGCAAGTTAGGCGACAGTTATATGAAGTAAGGATTGCAGTTTTATCGGCCTTATAAAGGTGGAAACATTCGCTTGCTAATTCAACTACCAAGCATGGGGCCCTATAACGTAAAACTATTCCAATATATTTTAATTCCAATCTCCTGACGTCAAATTTGCGTCATCGCCGACGCAGGCATCGGGCGGTAACCCGCAGGGTTGTCTGAACAGACCAATCAAACGCTATCCTTGTTCATAGGAGGTCCCTTTTGTTTGCTTGAAAAACGAATAACGTTGCCTACACTGAGGGGTTTGTCTTATCTAATTGGCTGACAAGAGGCGAGAAACACGCTCATGTGGAGAGGGATTTGATGGGGCCGAGCTACTTCACTGAATATCAATAACCGGATGAAGAGGTTGCTGTCAGCGTCTGCGATTGGTCCACTTTCCCTTACTTAGCTGGCGGTGGCTGGTTGAAAATCGCGGCGGCTTGGAACGGCAGCTTACGAATGACACTAAAATGGATCCTGAGCCAAAAAGAGTTCAGAAAGTGTTTGGAAACGTTACACAGCCACAAAAAATGTTTTATTATACGCAAATAAACTCATAGGCTCCCACAGGTGTGAGTAGCCAGTGCATCAGTGATCGGCGGCAGCCATCTTTTATTCCTTTCGGAGCGGGGCAGCTTGCGACTATTCAGAAGAAAATTTAGTTTTGTTGGTCATATTAATGCACTTTTAACGCGTACACGCCACTTTGACGCGGTTTGTTTTTGCGGTTTTGTGACGTCGCGTGACAGGCAGGTGAAGTGGGTGCAGCCCGAAAACTTTTGACCAATAGCCGATGGCTAATGGCGAAAAGGTGTCGAATCAGAAATAGCAAATTTTCATTTATTTGGTCAAATCATGCATAATCATTGTGTACGCGTCATATCAGATAGTGAGCCATCGCGGTTTTCGTGACGACGCGTGACAGACAGGTGAAGTGGGGCTGGCCGCAAACATTTTTTTACCAATCGCGGATGGCTGATTGCAGAATTGGAATAGAAAAGTTTGGAAAATTTTTACGTTATAGCACCCATGCTGTCAGTACACACAGGCAAACGAACGCATTGCACTCGATGACCGCGGCCACTCGCTGTCAAAATGATCGCGTGAGCAAGCGCGGTAGCAGCAGCCAGCGAACTCCCCCTGGTGCTGTGTATCCCACAACGCACACAGCGATGATAAAACAGCACTCACAAAGGTGCGAGCAGCTTGCAAATCGCTTGCAAGATACGGCGCGCACAGTACGCATTGCCGGCGCAGGAGAAGCCGCCCCCACCTCCCCGTCCCTCCCGCGCTGCCTCCCCACCTTCCTATATATATCGCGCGCGAGATTGAACCACTATCGTCACTCCCCCTACCGGAAAGGGGGTCAAGCATTTAAATAAAGTATTCTCAATAAAGAAGGAAAGAAAGAAGCGCGGGGGTACGAGTATATCTTGACATTCACGGTTCCTAGTAAACTGCTAGCGAAGTTGCTGACGGAGCCGAACACCACACCCTGCCTTCCCCCCCCCCCCCCCTCCTATCCACCCCAAAGGCCTTGCGCACGATAGAAGACAGCGCGTTTGCTCACTGTCTTCCTCCCTCGTGCCCGCCATATTGAGCCGCTTTCGCCGGTTCCCCACGCGTTGGACTTTATACTAATTGCTATCGCAATAAATATGTTTGATTGACATGTGGTAGGGCGAGAGACTAACTAAAGCGAAAGTCTTATATCCTAAGTTATTATGCCAGAACAACCTGTAGAAGCAGGCTCACGCTGCAAAGGTTCATTATATTGAAGTCGAGGATTTTTTTCATGGAAATTTTAATAGAAATCACGTCGGATTCAGAATAGGCCGTGTGGCCGATAATTTGTTATTGGAAGTACTTTATTATAGTTTTATTAGCCTAATATGTCGATTTAAATATTGAAAATGCCAATACTAATCAACTGTTTATCTACAACGCCCGACAAAGGCCTTTCTCAGCAATCTGCAATTGCCGCTGTCTTGCGAAAACTCACGCCATTTGATGGATGGGGAGAGCCAAACTCCCTCGTAGCTGGTAATATAGTTTTTCGTTAAAGAAGAGGCAGCTATCACTTAGGAGGGCTATGAAAAGTTAAGAAGTGCGCGGAATTCACATACTGTGAATCGTGACGCGAACACATGTCTAGTTGTCAACACCTTTCTTTTTTTACTTTAAATGCGAGCTGGCGATGATCGATGGCAAAATGAACGCACTCAAAGCTCTGTTGTCAAGCCGAGGAGAAAAAGTACATGCCGGGAACAGAAAAAAAAAAAAAACTGCGGTACGTATGCCTTAACTTTCCTGTGATCAGTGTTGCCATTTTTCTCTGTATAACGACAGGGTTTTCTATTCACAGAGTGGTATTTAGCGGTATGATTTAGTAGTATGACAGAGAATTTCGCGACATTTTATGTGATGTTGAAGTTAGATAAGTTGCTTCGAAAATGACTTGTGCAAGGCGCTTTATTATTAGGAAACTGATGGAAGTGCCCCAAACCTTTCTTTGTGATAGTCTCTTTGATAATCATGAAGCTGCGGTTGTATCTACATCACTGTTCGTCCCATTGTGCTTGTGCTTCACAGCAACGTGATCCTCACAGGCTTCGCATAGTGTTCTCAAAATGCATGTTTTATTAAGTTACCATTCTTAAAATACTTCATGCACTTTCAAGGAGCATCTATCTATCTATCTATCTATCTATCTATCTATCTATCTATCTATCTATCTATCTATCTATCTATCTATCTATCTATCTATCTATCTATCTATCTATCTATCTATCTATCTATCTATCTATCTATCTATCTATCTATCTATCTATCTATCTATCTATCTATCTATCTATCTATCTATCTATCTATCTATCTATCTATCTATCTATCTATCTATCTATCTATCTATCTATCTATCTATCTATCTATCTATCTATCTATCTATCTATCTATCTATCTATCTATCTATCTATCTATCTATCTATCTATCTATCTATCTATCTATCTATCTATCTATCTATCTATCTATCTATCTATCTATCTATCTATCTATCTATCTATCTATCTATCTATCTATCTATCTATCTATCTATCTATCTATCTATCTATCTATCTATCTATCTATCTATCTATCTATCTATCTTTTTATTTCCCCTACCAGAGTAACTAGGCTCTCAATAGTTCAATGGGGAACGCATCGAGCTGCTCTGCTGAGAAGTAGGGTTCGGGACCATTCATAGAACGAACTTGTATCACTGAATATGTAGCAATGTGTATATACATGCCGCTCTTCAACAAACCTCTTTCACGCCGGCATGAGATAGTGTAGATGCTGGACTGGTTACGTACCGCTGTTCGAAGAGACACTTTGACGCCAACTTGGAGCACTGTGTATGTGCCTCTCAGTCTTTGCTGGTGTTGGGTAAACCTCTTTGATGCCAAAATGGGTCACTGGGTGTGGGCCAGTAAGTGTTTGCCACTGTTCAATGAAGATCTTTGACGCCTACTTGGGCGACTAGTATGAGGCCCTGGTAGTGTGCCTCTGTAGAATGACGAAAAAGATCGCTTAGTATGTCCGATGCCGAGCGGAATCGTATCCACGCCACAAGTGCTTGTCAAAGACAGCACAGCAACCCGACGCAGCAGCAGGTTGCGCCACTAATTCACCAGATATGTGTCGCTTTCCATAAACGCGTTTCGAGAGGCGCCATGAATGCACAGCATATGTGCCAGTTTTCAATGAATTTCTCGCCAACTAGGGTCACGGAGTATCTGTCAATATATCTGCGGCAAGCGAGGGAAAAAGCCTCCGCGTTTGCAGGCGCCGGTAGGTCGTGCTTCTCGTCTCGGAGGTCACGCGCGGACTTCACGGCACTGCCACTAGATGGCACAGCATATTCAGAAAGAATGACGACACAAGAGGCCGGTTGCTGCATGACACGTTTCTCAGGGTGTCGTATGCTTGTCAGGTTTGGAAGGGTTCTCAGGGCTCGCAGTTCACGCGCATGCTTCGTGGTGGCCGTGCTAGATGGCGCTGGAAGTGTGCTTAAGGAAGAGCAAAGGAGCAATTCCGCAGCACTACGCGCACGATGCATAACCCGTTTCGACCGCGGCAATACCTTGTGTCCGTAAAATGTTTGAATAATAAACGCATTACTGACGACAGCCATGGTAAGAGGGGCTCCGGCGAATTGTTTTTTCCTTTTAAAGAGTGGCGCATACGAAGTTACACTTACCCAGTGAACTTAGTTCGCGTCAAAAAGATTTATTGAAGAGCTACACATATGCAGCTATCCAAATTAGCGTCAAAGTCAAAGAGGTTCACTGAAAAGTGGCCCTTGCACTGTGATCCGAGTTGGTCCGAGTGTTAATGACGAAAGGATCCCTATAACAAGGGCCTTATGCTGTAACCATTTGACCATGGGCTACCTAATGACGCAACTTGGCGAGAAAAAGGTTAGATACATAGACAGACAGACATAATGAAGACGGAAAGAGAGATACCGGAAAGGGGGTGAAGCATTGAAATACAGTATTCTCAGTAAAGAAGGAAAGAAAGAAGTGCGGGGGTAGGAGTATATCTTGACATTCACGGTTCCTAATAAACTGCTCGCGAAGCTTTGCTGGTGCGAACTTGAAGCTATGTAAGCAGGAATAATATCCACGGGGTATTTCGTGTGGAAAAAAGGAGCTATTCATTGCCGATGTTTCGCCACTTCTGTGTGCGGCAGGACGTGTGTGTGTGTTAGCCTTAGTAGAAGTTTTGGTAGCGCTTGCCTGCCGTGTGAGTGATAAAAGAAAGCATGGAGCCCGAACGAACTATTAGGCCGGGCAATTCAAGCGCCGGAATCAAAATTGCCTGCTATCTGTATGCACGGCTTCGAATAAGAAGCGAACCTAACACCGCAAAGAGGAAAAGAAAAAATATTATTTTTGCTCGAAGCGGCATCCAACCAGCAGGCTAAAGTCATTTTGACTCCAGCAAAATTGCATACAGCTTTATTGTCAAAGACGCGCTGCAAAGTGGCGATGTCGACCGAGTTATGAATAGGGTCGTAACGAACGCAGCCCGTCGGCGAAAAGTCGTATTTTGACTTTACGGCAGCTGAAAGATCAGCGATAAAGGATAAACATACCAGTGGTGATAAGCCTCCACACTGAGCGACGACTGATGTTAAACTACTGGGGCGCTATAACGTAAAACTATTCCAAACTTTTCTATTCCAATTCTGCAATCAGCCCTCCGCGATTGCTGACAAACTTTTTGGGCCACCCCCACTTCACCTGTCTGTCACGCGACGTCACAAAAAGCGCGATAGATTCCCATCTGATATGACGTGAACAAACTGATTATGCATGATTTGGCACAGCAAAAGAAAAATAGTTATTTTTGATTAGACGCCTCTTCGCCATTAGCCCTCCGCTATTTGTCAGAAGTTTTCGGGCTGCAACCATTTCACCTGCCTGTCACACGATGTCACAATACCGCAACAACTCACTGCGTCAACGTGACGTGTACGCGTGAAAGGTGCATTAATATGCCGAACAGAACTGAATTTTCTTCTGAATAGCCGCAGGCTGCCCCTTGTCGAAAGGCACTGGCTACTCCCACCTGCCGGATAATATAGGTGTATCGGTGTGTAATAAATTTTTTTGCGTAGCCGTGTAATGTTTTCGACGACTTTAGGCATGTTTACGACCTCGTTTTGCCAACTCTTCTTTGCTGAGGATCCGTTTTAGCATCACACTTAAGCTTCCATTGCATGCGGCCGCGATTGTAGACGAGCCACTGTAAGCTAAGTAAGGGAAAGCGGACCAATCGCAGACGCTGGCACCACGCTCTTCACCCAGATATCGATTTTCAGTACAGTGGCTCGGCCCCATCGAATCCCTCTCCACTTGAGCTTGCTCCTCGCCTCTTGTGAGCCAATTAGAGAGGACGAGCCGCTCGGTGCAGGCAATGTTATTCGTTTTTCAAGCAAACAAAGGTGACCTCCTATGAACGGGAAGACCGTTTGATTGGTCTGTTGAGACAACCCTGCGGGTGACCGCCTGAGGCTTGCGTTGGTGGTTACGCAAATTTGACGTTAGGAGATTGGAAGAAAAACATATTACAATAGTTTTACGTTATAGGGCCCCTGATTTCGGAGATACTATTATTGGCGGTGGTGAATTGAAGTCGTCCTTTAAAGAAATGTTCTGTCCAGCGGATTAGATAATTTCTCATGTATAAAGTGCAGAACTCAGCAAATCAACGAACGAGTCTAGGAACCGCTCCAATTCGTTCGAACAGTGTTTAACTTGAGTCAATCACGTGGCAATTCTACGGTTCATTTTCCGGGACTGTTCCTAGAAGAAACCACGTTGTATTGGTTAAAAATATTTAATCGATTCAAGATTTGTCGCTGAGTTATCAACCATTTTCTACACAACCAGATGATTATTGGAAAGTTTATAGCTTTGCAAGGATGCGTAATGTTTTGATACATTATTTTACTTCACCATGTAGCGGTGTGTCTGAGAAGCTTACTGTTAATGTTGTGATAACATGTGATAACGATATTTGGAAGATGTCTATTAGTTCATATATGCCCTCTAGGCCTATATGAAAATCAGTGATTACTATTGAAGAGAAGTTTGGTACAGGTTCGAGGTTACAGTCAGGCGTGAAATTAAAAACTAGAGAGAGAAAGCTATTATAGGTGTTTCGCAGCGGTCAGGTTTTCTGAACTCATCATCGTCGTTAAGGAATGGTGTTTGATTTGTTTAGTGTTCGGTTGAAGTTATGCTCCCGACATTTTGGGGATGGTACCGAGCATTGTGAGTAGAGCTGAATAATAAAGTATCTTTTTCTTGTCGCTAAATCTTTGAGATACAATTTGGCACACTGGAAAGTGACCGTCCCATGCGAAGGGGATGGTATTTTTCCTAGGCGTTCTATTGACCCGTTTTCTGATCTCTTTAGGAAGTTTCTTGTACATTTGCTAAATGATAGGTTATTTTTGCTGGTTTTCAGAAGAATATAACTATATACTTATTTTTAGAGTGATTGTTACGTTTTTATAAAGGTCGCAGTAATTGTTAACAATACATGTTTATCAAGAGTTCAGAAAGTCCTCGAAAATTCACACTGTTCTGCATTTGCGAGGTAAAATTTTTGTTAAGGTCACTGATTACCCTTCTGGTCAAGGATCTTTTACTTTCGTATTACTATATAGTAAACTATGATCACTAAGCCTGAGTTGGGCCATTGCACTGGACCTATCGTCAGCGCAAGTTATAATTAGCAGATCTTTGTCGCCTCTAGTGGGGCATGGTATATCGTGGTTGAAGTTGAGCTCTAGTGCTAGGTCGAGGAACAGCCGCTTTACTGCGATAAGAAAAATATTGTTGGAAATAGCTTTTCGAAGAATTGGCCTGGACTTGACTGGCCTTTCGTTCGGCTTCTTTCGTTCGGGACGTCCACTTTGGGATTCAGCCACAGGGATGCATGCTTCGCTGTTCAAATATTCGTTACAGAATCTAAACTAATGCCCTGCTAAATTCTTTTCTTGTTCTTACCTTTAAATTAATAATTACTCATTCAATATGACCTTCCTTATTCTATTTTAACAGGTAAGTTTACACTATTCATTGCTATTCCCATAGATATTAGGAAGTTTACGCTCCACATTAATTTGTAATAATCCCATTTCATGGCCAATCCCCCATCGTGGGTAGGAGCCACACGTGCCACAGGCTACAACAACATCATCAACAACAACACCACCAACAACAACAACAACTGTCCACAAACGCTGACACTGTGATCTATATGATATTGTTAGAGGAGGCCCATTATTGTGCGGATAGGTAAAATCTCCAAATGGAAAGATAGGCGGGTCGTGGCGTTTGTATTTTATGTTGCCTAAAGCAAAATAACGCCTGGACATCTCGTGACCTGCAGCACGTTGCAAATATTGATTTTAGAAAATAATTGTGCACGCATATTGATGTTAATTTTGAGTTAGAGGAGTGGCATGACATATGAGCTAGGATGAGAAGTTATTTTTGATAGCTACAACTCAGCTGCCTCCTTTCTTGCCAGTCCACTCACAATGGTATAACATCGTCTGAATTAAATTGGATATTGCTAATTTATATTTCTACAGTCAGCAAGCTTTCGGTGATTAGTATCATATCATCGTCGATGTCTGTTTATGCATCTACAAAGATGATCGCATTTTGGTCTTACACTTGGTGTGTAAGTGCACGCAATATTAAGAAGCAAAGATACTTGTCGCTGTAGGTATGAACGATGATAGAAATGTTTTATTCTTGTTAATTATTGCTTCCAGCAGCACTGCCGCGAAACCTGTGAATATCAACAGGTTATCTGGAAACTAAGAGCACTTCATGAAGTTATTGTTTACATCGAAGAAATATTACCTATTACTATGGCGAAAGCAATGAAGAGTAAGTTCGAAATGGAAGTTCTAGAAAGTATTCGATTTCGGCAGTGTTGATCACGAGAGACCAGTGACATACGCGAAACCTTCTCATAAGGCCAAGATAGTGTATTTCAATTGCCGACCGCGATCCAAGATTTATTTTGCTGGTTAAAAACTCATTTTTTTGGAGAACTGGTCGCTTTTACCTAGACGAAATTTACCGATAACACGCGCACGGTAAATATAAAGCAAAGGGTCGGCTCAATTAGGTGCGAGACGTTTCATACATCATCGTCTTCATCGTCAGGACCAAGGAATGTCTGGTTGTTCCTGCACAACCAATTTTTTGTGTCGATGCGGGCTACTTTGCAAACTTTGATGGAAGTTTACATTGCCCCAGCCTGTTTGTGTTAATACGAGTCATTTTGTTAGTTTGTATTCATTCAAAGAAGGTTAAACGGTCACTTAGGATTGACAGCAATTTATCACGAGCAACTTGAGCACTCTTGAGCTCATTCTTCTCAGTGTGGGTTACCTTTTGGGTTCTTCTACATATTTCATTGATTGTAGTACAGACTCTAGTTCGCGCGCTCCAAGCAGCAGGCAACTAGGTTACCCCTCGCCAGATCACATTATCAGGATCAGACATGGCAAATTTAATGCAGCAGCGACAGTGCTAGGACCAATCGAACTTCACCATTTGACATCACAGGAACACGGCATCGTAACCAGAAATGAATTATTCATTGTGTAAGTCCCCTTACCTGACACCCTTGATAATCTAAGTTATTGTAGTGTCTTTGAGGAAATAAACGGATGTGAATTGACCTTTGCAGTTCGTTGGATAGACCAAGGTAACTAAGATAGAACGGTCAAAGGAGGGTGAACATCATGACGCTAGTGGGGACATGACGCTAGTGGGGACATGACGCTAGTGGGGACATCATGACGCTAGTGGGGACATATAGACCATGCTCGGGTGCCAGGTTTTATGACCTTGTTGAGCAAACGTTTTGCTAACCGAAACCCATTATTCGCAGAAAGGTTGACATCCGGGCCGGTTGGTACATAGCGGAAGGAAAAAACCAGACACAACCGACAACGGACAAGGAGAGATGTTCACACCACATCCACTGGAATATCAACTAAGCTTTCTTAGAAATGGCAGTACAGGCATTATTCGCGCTAGATACGGGCGATACTCTGCGTCGTTACTACAGAAGAAGGGTGAGGGGTAGGAACAGTCTACCGAGGTAGCAAGCTGACCAGTACCTGTACAGCTAACAGCGGGGTGAACATCGTGAAAAAGCAGATGTAGTGTCCCCTCCTCCGTTGTGACCACCTGTGCTTCCACCATCTGGTCAAGTGTGCAAGCATATGCCATGAGTCATTGTCATGCAATGCAAAGGATCAAGTGGAATGGGAGGATGTCGATGGCAACCAATCGAAGCAAATGGGATGGTGAACTTCGTTTGTGACAAAAAGTGTAGGTGCGAACGTACGTGAGTACGAATCGGGCAGCAGGGCTCAGAACTAAAATCTTCGCAATTTCGACTTATTTGAGAAAGCGTTAATACGTTAATAGTTCTTCAAGATCCCTCTTGGCGTGTGTTGGTACTGCATTTCATCATATTCTGAATGTTACCGCATCAAAGAGGCAGTCAAGAGCAACCGTTTTTGCTCGTCTACTGCGCT
This sequence comes from Dermacentor andersoni, assembly GCF_023375885.2. Classification (NCBI taxonomy): domain Eukaryota; kingdom Metazoa; phylum Arthropoda; class Arachnida; order Ixodida; family Ixodidae; genus Dermacentor; species Dermacentor andersoni. The sequence continues at coordinate 92,006,504 of NC_092820.1, forward strand.
GATACGTGGTAAAAATCGCAATGTCTGTTTGCTGTTCGAAACTGTAGTGTCCCACAGCCGGCAGTTGCTTATCCTGCAAGCAGAAATAAGAAGGATGCTTGCGTATCAAACATAAATTTTGTACGTACGCAAAATAAAACATGGCCATCGAGGGGCAATATACATGTTCGCATCAAGTTAGCCGAAACTTTGTGTCCTTTGTTTGGCAGCAGGCACCTTCACTTGGAGACACGCTAGAACCAATGTCTAGAATACAATGGGATTTGAAATCAAGGTACTTAAAACCTTTCACGCGAACGTTTGTTCAGCATGCAGTAATTAAAAGTTTTGAGACCGATTTCTTGTCACAAGGTGATATCCCCTTTCTCTTTTTGTACCTTTCACTTGGGTTACCTACACCCCTTCCTGTATAGATATAATATTGCTGACAAGCACAAACCGTTTGCAAGAAAGTTATTAGGTTGAAAATACCTTGCATAATTATGGTGTAACTACTCTGCGTTCTGAAAATTTTTAATTGTATAGCACTTAAAGGTATTTTGCAGCTAAAATAGCGATAGTTGAAGCAGTATTCCATTTCAGTTCCTTGGATATTTGGTAATATTCTTATGGGAGAGTCACCCGAGTGTGTCTCCACTGAAGTGGATGAAGACGACGTTTTCCTGATTGTTGGCCTACGTGTACACAACATGTAAATAGTCTTGTGTATCAGCTACACGTAACATTATTTGGTAGAGATGGACGTCCCTGTTACACGTCATAGAGCTTCGCAGCGCTTGCAGCACCACCAATGCAACTTCGGCTCCAGCTTGTGGCACTATCTATGTAAGCATCTACGCCTTATGCTGCGACCTACGTCGTATTCCGTGCCCCCTCGGAATCTCGGCGTTTGCACCGGAGCCGGCACTCCTGTCGTTGATGACTGGTTCCGCTTGTATGAAAGTGTCAGCATCAGTCACAGGTAGAATCCGACTAATATGCTGGCAAACTTTCTTTTCTACCTCGACGGCGCTCCACAGGCATGGTTTCAGACTAACGAAGAGGAGGTCGCGACCGGGGATCTCTTCAAAGAGATGTTCCGCCACCTTCTTGGCAATACTTTTCATCGCCTCCTCCACGCAAAGAATACCATTGCCGCACACGTCCAGACGTCAACCGAGTCTCAAGTGTAGTACATCCTCAACATCTTGGCCCTTAGTAGCAAAGCCGACCTGAACATGTCGGAGGACGTTAAGGTTAGGCATGTCCTCAAGGGCATTGCTGACGACGCCTTCAACCTACTGGTGTTTACCAACATCACCAGCATTCAAACAATCCTCAAGGAATGCCGTTGTTTCGAGCATGCTGAAAGGCACCGAGTATCCCAACACATCACGCGCTTTCTCAGAAAAGCTGGTAAATCATCTAGTGAGGACCTTTTCCACCAGCCCTCACGATGTGACAACTTAATTCGCATCATTCGTCGTGAGGTCGAAGGAGCACAGCTGGAGGTCACTTCATTGCCGTATGTGATCCTTTTCGGACGTCGATCCCAATGATAGAGGCTGTAGTCCGCCATTAATCCCGTGCGCTCTCAGCCGCTTTATTCGCGCATGTTTCCACTTCGCTCATCGCACTACTCTTAGGGACAACGTAACCCGTCCGATTGGCACACCATTAACGGCAAACCAACATGTTCCAACTGTCGACGCATCGGGCATACCACTCACAACTGCCGCAGCCGCAGGACTTCTCTCACACGCTATTCTTCTACCGACCACCCTCCTCTTCTTAGTTTATCCTTTTCATTCCCGACACCTCTCACAAGACCGCGCTATGCCCGCTCACCTTCTCCCTTCCACCATCAACTTTATTCGCCTCCGTCCCGCTGTACTTGTTCTCCGACCTATTCGAAGCACCCTCAACCGGAAAAGTAGACAGTGCATTTTCTGGAGGTGGAGCTGCATTGGCGACTTTGGCACGAAATGCCCGCTGGACCATACCCACGAAACATTATCTTTTGGACATCCTTGTTCGCATCTCGATTGTCTATTAGGGATTCTTGACGTGGTTCGCCCGGCCGTCTCAAGCAGACAATCACCGATGTGTTTTCGAAGAACGTTGCGGTTGACCACCACGACTGTGATGTTCGTTTAGCATATCATAGGTTCAGGCATAATTGATCGCGTCCCGACACCGCCGGCTATTCCCCATTCTATCTCCTATACGACGCATAATCCGCATTGCCCTTGGACACCGTTCCGCCCTCGCCCGCACGTTCCGCCACTGCATGCGCCCGCGACACGATCGCACATACCGAGCACGCGTGGCAGCTCGCCCGCATCCGTCTAAAGGCCTCACAGGAGCATCAGGGAGGCCTCTATGATTGCCGCCATCTCGACGTGCACTTTTATCTGGGTTCTCTGGTGCCTCTCTTGTCACCCATCCGATGTGTCGGCCTTGCGCTACACTGGTTTCATCGTGTGGCGCGACAAGTGACCGATGCCACATATGAAATCATCCCCGCCGACCACTCAGCGTCGTCGTCAGCTACAAGTGACATCGTTCACGTAGCGATACTTAAACCCTATCACACACCTTTCACCAGGGATGTGTAGCTTAAGCCCCGGGTGGGTGCTTCTGCTGCCGCGGGTGATGACATGTCATAGCCGTCAAAGTGTGACGGCACTGAAGAGGAGGAGGAAGACGTTGTTCCGTTTGGTATAGCGTCGTCATTTTGGCTACCGTTGGCCTTCGTGTAAATATATTATAACTAGCATTGTGCATCAGCTACACGCAACAACAAATCAGCGCTGTACGTATTTAAAATGAGCAAATAAAAAAGCAAGCACAGCACTGTTGACTAAATATACCTATTTCACCTTGGCGAATAGCACTGGCTCGAGATACGCATCTGTATCACTTAACAGCGGTCTGCACGGCAGATGCTCGTGCAGACGCACAAAGCCACGTGCAACAGCAACCATTTTTGGTAATTTTGAGAGATGTTCGAATATTTCTGTCTATGGTGAGGCTAAATACCGAAAATGTAAAGGAGGGATCAGTTCTGATGAGTTACGGGTGGCCACAATACCTTATATACATCTGCACATACAATAACGCAGCATGCATTTCGGTGGATTAGCATTCATTCTTAGAAATGTGTCCGTTGCGAATACAGAGATGTGCCGCTAGACGTGCGAACAGATAAGTGGCGTCAAATAGCATGTGACCTCTGCGACATTTTCTGATTTATAGTTGGTGTGCGTCCTAACTACGTTCAAAACTTTACTTTTGAAACCGTTTGACGTGCTTGTTCGTGTCACATGTTATTTTCACTTTTGACCGTAGCCCCATGCAACGGCTTTGAAGAGTTAATGAATTCTGGTCCCTTCTGTTAAATGACGAAGAGCCATTGTTAAAGGTCGGGAGTAGCAGTTGAAGTAGACCCGATTTCGCTTCAAGCAGTTACTGAAAAAATTCACAACTTGTAACTTCAACAGCACTCATCGTCAGGAATCTTCAGAGAAATGCGATCCATCCTAATAAGCTTGGTTTTACTGATATGCCTTGGCTACACGCTTGCAAGTAACGATGAAAATATTGTGCAGCAAAGGCCTTTAGTCTTGGCGCGACAAGACTGGAGCGGAGCTCATCATGGAAGCAGGGCAAGTTGGCCACGGGTAAGCTATATGCGAAGGCAGCACAGCGGACTGTCTGAAGACTGAAAAATAATACTTAGGTGACGCCAGACAGAATGTTGGATAGAGCGCTAGCATAATTTCAATGATGTCTCATTCGAACGACAATGAACCACACAAGAGACAATGCACTCTTTAATACCGATCTAATCACCCTACCCAATGCACACGCATGCCATGTCAAGATTTAGGGGATTTGACACATTGTTTAAAACATCTCCAGACATACTTCCTGAGCAAAAGCTATCTCCGGTCATAGCTACCACTATGCCATTCATTGTGCTCTACCTTGCCCCTTTTATTATTCATTTATGTAACAAAGACCTGAAATTTTCGCCATAGCATACTGCGGATAAATATTTTTTTCCCCACTGAGCGGTATTTTAACTGTGTACATTCAGAGCTGAAATAACACTATATCGATTATTCTGCGTTCACAAACAAGGTTAGAGGAAACTGCCCTCAATTCTTGCTGACCTGCACGACAGCGAAATATTGTTGGTGTATAAAAACTTGTCAAATGAAAATGTACAACTCAAGTTCAAACAACATTTAATGCACACATTGTAAAGAGGTATTGCATTATTCGAATATTCAGTATTTAGTAGTAACAAAATGATTTCTGCAATAATTCGTGTTCATACGACAAAAACAAGACAATATCAAAAACCAATATTAAATTGTACGTTAAATTCTTTTTGTGAAGAGTTACTCAAGACACTGAAGGTACACATTAGGCTAGTAAGTTAGGAATGTTATGCAACATAGTTTACAGCAATTTTAAGCGGGACACAGCGAGGTGCACTGGATAAACGCCTGAGGCGTTAGTCCTGTGTTTCCTAACGTGTTCTGCCTTAAGTTTCGCTGTAAAGTATGTTTCATAATATAGCATTTAAGACGCCTTGGTTGTCACGTCATGGCCTGTTATTATTATTCGCCGAAATATAAAGCAAAAGAACATTCCTTCAGTTCCAAAACAAATTGGTTGGGCGGTTGCTTTTTGCTGGCTTCTTAGCAACATTAGTGTCAATATTTTGTCTTATTAGTAGGACAGCTTTCAGTAAGTGAAAATGCTTTAAACGATACTCTCTATTATTTTAACTGAAGGTAGGTGAGGCAGTGTAGAAACAACAAGAAAGCTTTTTTTTGAGATTACCCAAATAGGTAGGATGTCTTGGGGAAGAAAAGAGTGCATAAATAATCTTTGTCTAGAAACTTATATTATTTAAACGCCATACCTCCTAAATAAATCAGTTACGTCTAGTTAATCACTGTCAATATTGTATACTTAAAAACCACTGTTATTCGCGGCTAAATTGCGTACAATTACGCTAAAAATTCAAACTGCATTGGCACGCACCTACTCTACCACCAGCTAGCTTAGAAATAAATGACGAGGTGTTGCTTTAAAAAGGCAATAAGAATTGAGCGGACCTAGAAATTCAACTTCATTGATCAGCATTTTCAGATGGAAGAGAATATAAAAAAAATAATCAAATCGAATATGTCACTTACGCGGTATCGAGGCTATCGAACATTGAAACGGGTGGTTCATTTGTTTGCTAGAAAAATGTTCATTCACATGTAACAAGAAAAAGAAAACACGCGAGGCTTTTGTAAATGGGAAGAAATTTTGTAGGTCAAAATTTCATTTCAGCCGGGAAGCAAAGGAGCCCCTTGCCTGAGCAGCGATGATTGTGGGGCTCGCTATTGTTGCTTGTTGTACAGCGGTGGCAGAACGTGCCAGCCGCTGTCATATCCCGGGCAACCGTGCTCTAATGACCAGCTCAAGGGAGGACATTACCAAGATAAGTGCCCATGCGTGTACGGAGAAGGTGAGAATTCCCTTACCGTGTATTGCTTATGTAGCTCTTGTAGCATTGCTTGCGCAGACATCAATGCGTGCATACTAACACGTCATTGTTAATACAAACATCAATATGTCAGTGCCAACGATAGCCATACGCTGGTAAGTTAATCGACGTAACATTTATAGATCGCCTACAACACCTCAGATTATTCTATTCCGTGTCTTTCTTTCACGGTAACAAAATGCTTAAATTTGCTCGTGGAAAATACCACAGAGAACCGCATTCAGATGAATTACTCGAAGAGGCGAACTTGTACAAAAAATCTAAATGAACATTTCCCTAATTGGCAAAAAAGCGGACAAATTGCAACAGTCGGTTCAAGGCACTGCGCCCGCAAGGTCCAGTCGCTCGGAACAAGTTTTAGAAATAAACACCGGTCTTAAGATAAACGCTGTCAAATTTGCCGTAAAAATACGTTTTTATCCACGTTATACAATTAAAAAGTCATTTTGATTCATTAAACAGCACAATTACTGGAATTCATTGTGTCGCGTACTTGGGAGTATCTCAAAACTGGCGGCATCCTCAGAGTATTTTTTAAGTGAATATGGCAAAAAAAAGAAAAAAAGCTGGCCCGCTACGTTTCGTGCATTGCAATATGTTCCGTAAAGTGATTAAGTAAACGTGAAGTAGCACACGTCTGTAATTAGCCGAAAACTTACTTCGATTTGGTTGGCAAATAATGTCAGGGTCTTCAAGAAATGCAGCTGAAGCTGCACCACAAGCCAGGGGCGTTTATTAAAAATTGTGGAAAAGAAATAAAAATAAAATATTTGCAAGGACTATAGCTTAGTGCACTGCATGAAAATGGGATCCATAGCAAACAAGTTTATCCCACCAACTCAATATAGTGAAGAATCACTCTGTCCAATGCGCACTTATACAGTATGGCTGCAATAACAAAGGTTAACGGAACCTATATAATAGGCGCGATACTTTCGGTTTAGGACTGTGGCTTGATGAACGCGAGCAGTGGCCCGATCACGTGTCTCGGGAGGAGAGTTGACATGAATTTGTGTAGCGCACGTCACGATTTCCAGGCCATTGAACGTACGAGTTACTTAAGGCCTTAATAAATTGCCGCGCGTTTGGGCATGGTGTTGTGGTGCCGAGCCTCAGCTTCGAACAATGTAGGCGGACATTGTCTTCCACTGAGTCCGACACCATGACCGACACTGCCCTATAAACAGCAGATCATCAGGCGCAGGCTCCGAGTCATGAATGCCAAAAAAGGTGCGTTTATGTAGTCTTTAGGTTGCTTTCTCGTGTAGGCTTTATATTTTTATAAGTACGAAACTTCGGGCTGTTGCCACAGCGTGAAGAAATCCGGCTATGGTGATAAAAATCGATAATGCATACTCTTGATAACAGCACCTTTGCCGAGAGATGAAACGATGAACATACATTACAGGGTGCTGCGACCTTTGATCGTTTGTGAAAACTAGGTTTTCCGAGCCAACGCATTAGGATATCACCAGATGAATTTAATTGGGATGTATTGTTTTGCACCTCTACATAGTGTTCAGAAAACGGGTTGAAGGTACATGTATGTTGCAGGGACAAATGTCAGTTTATTAGACAGAAGTAATATTTAACGGAAGAAACAACGCAAGCCATTTGTGTTCCTTGGTTAGCCCCAGTAGAGAAATCTGATTTATTGAGGGTTAAAAAATTCTATTTACTCTGCTTTGATATGAATTGAACTAGGGTTATTGACGTGGTGTTATAATTTCTTCCAGTGGAATATGATTGTTGTACAGCGCGGAATTTAGCACTTCCGAGCACTCCTCTTTTCACATCATTCATTACAATGCTAAGAGGATGCGTTTTCTGCTTCGTTAGTTTCCTACCCTACCATTGTAGTTTATATAGAATCACCTTTAGTACGAGAATGACGACACCGACACAGACAGAAACGTCGTTTTTTGATTACTACACCACTGCGCTCATGGCTTTTTTTATGCACCTTTTGTTTTGTCCAGTAACAGTGAAAAGTTTGTTTGCTTAAAAATGGTGGCTTGTCCCACTTCTAACAGTCTGAATCATACGGGGTAACATCAGTTTGTTGATAGGGAGAAATAATGGTTTCATAATCCTAAAAGCAACATGGATTATATGAGTGATAGATCATAAAAGATTGCAAAATATCGGCATTCTATTGGCAGCCACTGTCAAACTGCGGTCCAGTATTTTCGTGTGGTTCGTTCAGGCAGTCGGAATTGCTAACAAATTTTCAACTTCCCTTTCCATCACTGTAGATATAGCCTGATTTTGCTTTTCTGCACACACACATTGAAAAAAAGTCACAGCCTTTCAGAGCTAACCCAACTTACAAGAGTAAACAAGGTTGCATTTCGCATTACATGATCAGGCCCTCGATACAACGGAATATGGAATTCTAACATAGACCTTCTATGCTTGGATAGAAAAGATGAGCATGGTTTCCGCAGTGGACACTCAATTTGTGATATTTATCTCGAAAAGAATCCAAGAACAGTCTGCCCTGCGAAGGTTGATGACCAGCGTAACTCTAAGCATAGTGGTAATAAATGATCGCAATTCGCAATAGGACATTTTCAAATCAGAATTGGTCACACATGCCCCCACTGAAGCCAAACGTTTTGCCCACAATATCTGGGTGGCATCACGCATTGGCACCACTAGATCATTCCACGCCAAATTAACTGTTTTTTTTCTCTCGATCGTCACAGATATAGTTGAAAAAAGTTGCGCTTGTTTGTTGAATTTAAGAACTCGTTTTTTCCGTTCGTTTTTCGTTGCAAAAATCTTCTAGTATTTTGGCGAAAATTTGCTGTTCTTGCCAAGCTGAGCGAGAAGGTGTCAACGAAGATTTTTTTTGTCAATTGCATATTTTATGGTCCAGTCGTTAAAATGGTGTCAGCGAAAAGACAATGTCACTGCCAAAATAACCAACATTTCAAATATTTGAACATAGTGGGCGCTTTTGGCGCCGGCAAAAGCTAGTAACTGCAAATGTTAAATTATTTTCACGGAACACCGAAAAATACCTGAAGCTTTGAGGTTTAGCCTATCGCCGGAAGAATAACTGTAAATTACGTTTTTTTTTTTTTTTTTTTTGCGAGAAGCTTCAGGTTCATGGTCAGAAAAGTAGCTTGGGTGGTCGCCTGAAAAGCGTCTGATATATGATTAGATGGCTCGACATGTTTGCTATTCACCTGATAAATTACAAAAAGAAGGTGTTCTTTAAACGCAAGAAATTACTTTTTGAATTTCTGTATCAGCACCGCCGTCCTCTGACGTGCGCCGAAGCTTGCCGGCCTGGGTTGCAGACAACAAAGCTCGCATTGTCAGCGACATAGATGACAGAGAAACGGCGTCAAGGTCGGCGTTTTGTTGCCAAAAGACGCACGCCCTAACGCAGTGGGGCTTGTGCTTGTCAACTATAGAGCTGATGCACGTGGAATATCACGACGTGTTAAATAGGTCAGGGAGTCCTGCAGAGTTGAAGCTTGTGGTTGAAGTAGTTTATAAAAAGAAATATTTGCACTTAAGCAGCGAGTATATCGAGAAAGAGTGCTGATATCCTTCACGCAAGGTATTTGAAAAGATGTCGCACTGTAATACAGTGCGGCCTATCAACATGCACTGCGCCATACAATACAATGTGCCACACAGGGAGCACGAAACTTTGCCCTGCACCCTGAAACACAAAGATTGTCATCAGACGATGCAAGTAGAAAGCACCATAACTAATTTAAACAACTGAAATCCTACACGAGCGTAAGCAAGGTCTGCTGTTGTGGCGCGTTTAACGCTACAGAATAGCCTGAATATGGTGGGCTATGAAACTCATATGTGGCCTGTTCAGGATAATGTGCTCAGACGTGGTTGACTTTCACTCTTCGCAATCATGGAAAGACAAAAAAAAAAAAAAAACTAAGAGTGGAGGCTGCGCCGCTTGGCGTCGCTTGTTTTCATATTAATAAAAAAACGCCTGTCACAATTTGCTTTACAGTTTCTCGGGCTCATTTTATTAACAATCTCTTCTTGCTAGACGGTAAAACATCGTATATTTACGCTTTGTGCGCAATGCATGTACGAACATTTAGGAAAATTATTTTTTGCGTTTAGAAAATATAGATTTTTGTAACTTCTCACATCAATAATAAAGAAGTGGAGCTATAGAATGATATATCACGTATGTTTTTAAGAAGACCACCAAAGCTACTTCTGATCATAAAAACGATTTTTTTACGAAAAAAAAATAACTTTAGAGTAATTTTTCAGGCGATTGGCAGAACCTTAAAAGATTCAAATATTTTTCGGCTATACTATGTCGACCGGGCTACCGTTGTGTATTTCTGTCTTCTGAAATTTTTGGCCTTCCATGAAAAAAAATTCAAAGATTGCTATTTTAGCGGCTATTGCCGGTTCCAAAAGGAACCAATGTATTCAAATATTCGAAATGCTGGTTATTTTCCCCGTCACATCACACCAATGTCTTGCCATACACATTATTTGAACGACTATATCATAGGGTATGCCTATAAAAAAAGAATTTAATTGATGCCGTCTTGCTCAGCTAAGCTGGGCGAGAACAATAAATTTTCGGCAAGATGCTAGAAAATCTTGACTGACTGAATAAACTTTATTGAAACCAGCAAGAGATGGTGGCTGGGCCTAGGCCTCCCACGTGGGGACGTCGAGGTGTTGCCTCTTCGCCGCCTCGCAGGCCTGCTGGGTCGCCCAGAGTTGGTCGTCAAGGTTGGGGCTACGCAGGGCAGCGTGCCATCTCGACGAGAGGGTCGTGGGGTTAGTGTCGGGGTATTGGTGTGTACACTCCCAAAGCATGTGTGGAAGTGTGGCTGGCTGTGTCTTGCAGATATGGCACGTGGGATTGGGGTAAATGTCTGGGTAGATCTTGTTGTAAAGTTGTAACGAGGGGTAAGTATTGGTTTGTAGCAGGCGGAAAGTTGTAGCCTGCGCTCGGGATAGTTTGTTGTGTGGGCCGGGGAAGGTTCTACGCTCTAAGTAGAAGGACTTCACAAGATCATTGTAGCGTGTCAGGCGATCCCTACCGGTGGGGCCAGCCTCCCCTTCTCCCGCGCGGTTAACTAGGCCTCGCGCTAGGGAGTGGGTAACCTCGTTGAGGTTGGGGAGGTGCGGGTGCACGGTGCCTACATGAGCCGGGAACCAGACGAGTGTAACCTGATGGTCGGTTGAGCGGGGCGCTTGTTGCAAGATGCGCAAGGCTTGGTGTGAAATACGGCCGTTGATATAGTTGATAACGGCGGAGCGGGAGTCAGAGACGATGGTATGGCATGTTGGGTCTAGTGTGGCTAGCGCGATGGCCACTTCTTCAGCTTCCTCAGCGTGTGGGGTTACTAGGCTGATAGCATGGTGGAGAGAGCCTTCACGCGTGGTGACGGCTGCAAAGCGGGTACCGTGGGGATATTTGGCGGCGTCGACGAAACTCACACCGTCGTGGCGACTAAGGGATTTGGTGAGAACCGTGGCACGTGCTGTTCGACGTGCGTGGTTGTATTCGGGGTGCATGTTTCTGGGGATAGGATCGGCGTGAATCCAAGCTCGTATGGTGGAGGGGATCTGGTGCTTATGGCCGTGTTGATGGTGGTAGGTGATACCGTTCGAGGTGAGGATATGGCGACCCGTCGCTGTGAGAGTGAGTCTCTCCAGCTGAGAGCGACGTTGGGCCTCGATGAGTTCGTCCAGTGTGTTGTGGACGCCTAGTTGAAGGAGGAGGTCAGTGCTGGTGCAACCGGGGAGGCCGAGGGCTTGTTTATAGACACCACGTATAAGTATGTTGATCTTGGTGTGTTCAGCCTTGTACCAGTTTAGATACGCAGCAACGTAGGTGATGTGGCAAATTACGAATGACTGGATTAATCGGAGCAGATTCTCCTCTTTCATACCCCCACGGCGGTTGGAGACCCGCTTCAAAAGTCTCATGGTCTTGGCTGTATTCATCTTGAATTTGGCGAGGGCCATGCCATTCGCTCTGTTCGCCTCTATGAGCAAGCCGAGCACACGGATATTGGTGACTAGGGGTATGGGGCTCCCATCCATGAGATGAAGCGCAATGTCTTCGTAATGGCGTTTAGCGGTGGAGTATATTGGACGGCGGCCACGGAGAGTAGGCCTGTAGAGAAGGAGTTCGGACTTCGCAGGGGAACAGCGAAGCCCCGTGCCTTGGATATAGGTCTCGACTGTTTCAGTATCGGATTGTAGTGCCGTTTCTATTTCGCCGTCAGTGCCTTTGTGGGCCCAGATGGTTATATCGTCAGCGTATATGGTGTGGGTGACACCGTCCACTTGCTGCAACTCCTTGGCAAGATCGATCATGACAAGATTAAAAAGCATTGGGGAGATAACGGAGCCCTGGGGAGTTCCCGCGCTGCCGAAAGTCCGGGCGTCGGAGCGGAGATCCCCCACCGAAAGGAAGGCCGTGCGATTAGACAGAAAGTCTCTGACGTAATTATAAGCGCGCGCACCGAGATTAAGGCGTGAGATGCGGTCAAGAATGGTGGAATGGGCTATGCTGTCAAATGCTTTTTCGAAATCAAGGCCGAGTATAGCTTTAGTAGTACGTGTTCTATCTTCTAGTATATGGTGCTTAAGTTGTAGCATGACGTCTTGGGTGTACAGGTGGGCCCGGAAGCCAATGACAGAGTGAGGATACGCTGCAGTGTCTTCCAGATGGGTGTTAAAATCTTGGGAGGAAAATTGAACGGGGAGAATTAATTTCGGACTTGGACAAACACATGGAAACGTTTCAACTATATCTGCGACGGTTGTGAATACGCTGGTTGATCTGGCGTGGAATGACCCCACTATAATGATCGGCCTTCTGAGGGTAGTACCTCCGTCGCGGCGGCGTATTAATCGCTTTCCGATCTGGGGGCCTTTACGCTCGAGTCCGTCACTTCCGGGCAGCCTCCTTGGCACGCTCCGCGCTTGTTTGTTCCGCCAGCAACTCTGGTTGACGCTCACGTCTGCCGTCTCAAGGTTGGCTCTCGTGAGCAGCTTGTTCTCCGACAGTACGCACTACATGCTGCCTTCCCATGACAGTGCACGCAACTTGATGCCTATTGGATTCTTTGCACAGGCGCGGAAATGCAGCACATGGCTTGTTAGGAACCACCTGTCACGTAAAATGATCGATGCACGCTGCGGATTTGCGCACGCTCTCCCTCGACGCAGCCAAACAGAGCAGCCAGCTAAATCAGGAGCTGCCAAAACGCCAATTCTTTCCCGCTTCGCGACGTCTCGAACCTTACTAATCACCATCAAATTGTTCTCGAACCACAGGCTGTCGCACACTGCACAGCTGAATTCGAAATGTCTGTCCGGAAAGTCCCTCTAAAATTTCGCGTACGCACAATTGTGCTCGTCAAATTTACTGTCGTGGTACCTGCATTGCCTCGCCGCATTGTCCGTTGGGCAGCACCCGTCTTCCTTTCGACCCCACCGCTTACGGGCAGCCTCTCGGGCACCATCTTCGCTGCTACTCGTTCCTTAGCTTCCCTCTTGCTATGTCATGTGCCATGTGCCATGTGCACATTCCTTATCGGTTTGCTACGCGTCCTCTTAGAGGGCGACGTCGTGTAGTACTAGGTATTTTTTAACTTTCCTATTGCTACGCAGTTTTAGCACCTGCTTTACTGCTTTGGTTTGCCTCTTCACAGAAGGCGCGGGAGTGCTGAGGCATGGACATTGAATAATCCATGGGAGGGTAGACATACAAAGCTCCGCAGTAAAATTACGTCATACATTGGTATTAGGCTATGACGTTCAGCATCGCTTTTTTCTCCAATCAGTTCACAGATGGCCGCAGTAACATGAACGCGCAAAATTCGTCTTATATGTGACGGTGTTCTTTTCAATGTATATCGTTCCCCGGCATTTATTCATGCTGTTTGAAATATAATGCAGGGAGACACAAAATTTATTTTTCCTTCCTTTTTTGACACTCACGCATTATTTGACCTAGGAAGCACAGCAGATCTAGCCCTAATCAAACGCAGCTCGACTGTAGAACATGTGGTTGCGTGTCATATTTGAAAATAGGTGTTGGAAAGAATTGTGTTGATATGATAGCCATCAGTCTGCTTATTTTATTTTATACACCATCGGACATGTTTTTATAGCGATGATTGACAAAGTATCACTGTGATATACTGGTAAATAAAGAAAACGTTAAATCATGGTTGCAGCTTTTGCATTTGGTTACAGGTGTGGCCTGCCCTATCACATGGCCCCAACTTTAGTGTGTTGATAATGAACATCAAAAGTTTGGCTGACTAAGTGCTCGAGACATGTGTCTTCGTCATGCGTTACTTTTCACGACGGCTATCATTTTGCTGTCAACGTTGTGATGTGCATAGACTACTTAAGGGACATGTCTTGAGGCTTGATTTTCTTGTCATTTTTTTCATTCTTGAAGACATTTTCTATCTGCCTTGGACTAAACTGAAATGTCAACACTTTCGATGGAGGTTCCTGTCGACGTGACAAATGGAACCATGTCACAACTAAAACAAGGAAATGCAGCAATGACAGGAAAGCAGAGATACATACAGCATAACTTGCGACCCATTTATGCGTGTTTGTCGGCCGTACGGCTTCAAGATTAACATGTTGAACGTACATGGTATATGGATGGTGTGTCCTGTATCTATTAGCAATATTCAAAGTAAATATCTAATCATTATAGAATTTCAGCAGCCTCCTATGCGTATCATCTCTGATAATCGGGAGTTAACTCTTTTTTTGCTGTGACTATAGAAATCAATCAATTTCATCGATATTTTCTTCTAAGCGTGATTAATGATTTCCGCTGGAATTCTTCTACTATCAACAAGCTGCATTGTCTGAAATGACGACTGAACTTTCACTATTCGAAATATTTGACAATATTTGGAAGCTTAGGAAGTCTTAAAAACAGTACGTTTACTGTAAGTATTGTCTAAGCTAGCCTAGAGTGTTCCTAGCTCTTCTCCGATAATTATACGCAAAATTTGTGCTTAGGTGGACTAGGCAAGATAGTTTTCGAAATGACGGTAGCAGTCAAGACGCACAAGCTTCTTTCCGGTTGTCAATTTTCCCATCGGACACATCAGCTGTTTAAACGATTCCTCAACCAAAGGTAGATGCTGATGCGTGACACTTATTTTGATAATTATGTATAACTATTATCAAACGAAACTTTATCCCCCCCATAAGTTGTCGTTATTCATTGGAGCTTCAACAGCGTACGTACAAATTATTACGGGTAGTCTTTGCCGTCGAGTGTGGTCAGACCAACTTTCGATCAAAGCTTGACTAGCTGTCGAATGTCTTACAATTTGGACACCGTCAGTGCAATTTCCCGTATTTATTACTAAAGAATATTTCGCAGCAACGCTACTGTACGGCGGTTTACGGGAAGTGTAGAAATAATGTGGAGACTCCAACGCCAGTTGTACGGGCACTAGAGCACCTTGCTTATGCCCAAAATCTGATCGAACGTAATAATGAAGCAGGAGGAAGCTCCTGTATGATTCTTGACCTGACAAACATTGCTTTGCAAGCGTAAAAAAAAAACAGTGAAACCAGACTAAGTGCTCTGGTGAAAGCAGTAATAGGAAATGCTTCCACTGCAATTGGAAGCTACTTGTTTTCTGAATTAGGAACCTACTGCCTTGCCCCATAGCGTGGGCATCACTATGGCTAGATTGACGCCAACAAATCTTCATAATAATTTCTTTAACCAAGTATATATTAAAGATATTAGATATATTTTTTCTCTCAGTATCTATACTAAATATAGCCAATTATTACATTAATTCATGTCCATTGAGGTGCTTGCTTGAAGTTTCGCATAATTATTTTTTTAATTATGGGGTTTTACGTGCCAAAACCACTTTCTGATTATGAGGCATGCCGTAGTGGAGGACTCTGGAAATTTTGACCACCTGTGGTTCTTTTTCATGCACCTAAATCTAAGTACAGGGGTGTTTTCGCATTTCGCCCCCCATCGAAATGCGGCCGCCATGGCTGGGATGTGATTCCCCGCATAATTATGAAAATTTGGCTGAGCAATTATTACTGCTGTAAATCAAGCAATAACTTTGTCTCTCAGTATACATTGCGATTATTATGTTTCGAAAAAGAATATTCAAACGCATAGCACACCAAATGAGCACATTTCTAGTGGTAAAAAGAGTTGAGCACGTGATAAATTAGGTAGGATATATCCTAAATTAAGTATTCTTCCCTATAGAAGTGGCTGATTACCATAGTTTACTTATTTCTCACAATGTAGCAGTAAATAAGGCAAGTCCCGCATATTTTTTTTTTCAAATTTCCGATTTGTGCAAATGATAAGCTGCAGCCTTCTGACCTGAAATTGTAAAGACTGTGGCAAACATGTTTTTATAGTCTCAAGCAATGATTTGTTGCTTTGCATAAGTTGATTTGCTTCTTTGTTCTGAATTTTTGGTCAGTAGGCTTGCATATCTAGATAAGTGAATATAAATATAAAATGAGCTCATTTGCTGACGTGCTGATAATGTGCATATGGAAGTTACTTTACCAAACAAGCGGTAGTTCAGCGTCAACCGCAACATGAAACAACAGCTATTTATGGTCCTGAAAGAAAGCGACATTTGCAATGCAGCATCGTAAAATATCATATGCGGCTTAGCATATTATTTCATTATTACGGTACTGTGAAAGTAATGCATATGAAAAAGGAAAATAATAGTTGCGACTTTCTCTAACGGCCGAATCATCGACTCGCGATTTGGAAGCTGAGTTGCAGGGTTTTCGGAATGTCATTGTTTGGGGTATATTCATGGTAATTGATGAATATTTATGTGAGGGCTATTGTACTATTGGAAAGTAGACATTAGAAATTATTCACACTATTCTAAATGATTCATAAGTCCAAGGATGATCGACAAATTTGTGCACATCATTGTGAAATGTAATTCTCAAACATTCTGTGATTTCTATCAGATTTGTAATTTAGCAGGGTGAAAATCTATTTAATTTTTACACACCGACGAAATGTGGATTCCCATCCTGCCGGGGCTGCCTCGCAGCCGAGCATGAGGAACACTGTGGCAGGCAGTGACGCATGAATTCGTACACCTGGCTGCAGCGAATAGCTTCCGAGAGAAGGCACTACATTCTGCACGCTGGAAAATCTGAGATACACTTGCCGGAATCTACGCCATTTCTGCTAGCTTCAAGGTGCCCGCGTAAGTTATATACTCCAGTGCCATGGAAATGCTGCTCAAAATACACAGTCCTAGCCCTAGAGTGTCCCGCAAGGTTGCTTCAGATATATGTACCAATATATTACCACTTTACCTCAAGAATAGTTTCTTTTTGCAGTTCGCCTTTGTAACATTTCACGTTTGTGGCGTCTCCAAAATTCAACACGTGACGTTATTAGCATGCGCGGAAAAACAATGCATGAGGAGAACACCCTTGCCAGCTAAACTTTGCATCCTCGCCCTGCATCGTGGTAGTTGCTCGATCGCGCACGCAGCGCGAGCCTCGAACACTCTGCATATGCGACAACTGTGCTCGTGAAGCCACCAGCCTTCCGGCTTGCTTTTGCACGTTTTCTCTTCCCCTTCGCATCCTCACTTATTGACGTGGTCTCCAAGAAGGCGTGCGAATCGGACGGGCTAGGCTGGTTGCTCAGCGAGGGCTGCCGACGCAGCTCGCAACTAAGAGCAGGAAGGGGGCGCCGTCAGCATGAACGTGCCTGCAGTACCCACACAACTAGTTTTGGAAATGGTGACAGAGTGGAAACAGGCATTTTCTTGAAAGTAGGCGTCAAAGATGTTGCTTCCGGTAGCGGTGAAACGAAATGTGGGGAAGGGTCCAAGGCAATTCTTTTTTCTTGTGACAGGAAAAGACGATCGCATTTTGTTATCAACATACTGTATTTATAGTGGGTGTTTCAGCGAATGCTTTATTTTTTTTGTTTAATTGCTTGTGGCAGATAGCATTATTCTAGTCCATGAGCCGGTCTTCTCGAAGAGGCCGACATTACTTGCACAAGAAATTGTAATGCATTATCGACTGATTACCAACAGCGATAATTATATTTTTGACTAATTACCATATGGTAGAAACCGAAAAAAAATTCTAGCTGTTGACGCTGTAAAGCATGTACAATTGAATAACATTGTGTAGACGACACCCTTTACGAGATATGCACCGTCAAACTTGGAGCAAATATGAATTCCACTTACTTTCTTCTAAAATATCCTTTTATGCATTGAAGCACGAAATTAACTGAAAGGCCAAAGTATTTTCCCGCAAGGTTCTGGAATTAATATATCACAACTGGTGTCCTCTTTAGAATTAGTTCCAAGTGGATGCACCTTCTGATCTCCCCTTCTAGAATTTGTGATTTGCAATATGCGCCATAAGGTTAGTTAAAAACTACATAAATAATGGTTTCGCTAAATCATCGATTATGCATTTACATTTTTTTTGTGCAAGGAATGTCTGCCTCTGCACTAGACGAGCTCATGGACTAGAGTTATGCTATCTGCCACAGGCAACTCATGAAAAAATTTGAAACTGTCCGCTGAAACACCCGGTATATCGAACAGCGATTATGAACCCATTGGGAACATCAGAACCCATTGTAGACCCGCTTTTTTTTTCTTTTGCTCAACGGTTTAATTTTGGCCAATAGGGTGCGCACATGCCATGGTGCTCCTAATTTTACATTAATGTATCAAGAATTTCTGCCAGAACTTTAACAGCATTATAATATATAAGTTTTTCTGTTTCATTATGCTCCTGTCTGACTTGGCGTCTTACTTGGCTCAACATATATTTATAATGGACTGGAACTCTTTCTGTCAAGTCGCTATTATTCTGTTTCATGACATGGCACATAGTGTTTTACAAGACACTCTCCGGAATTTTTTTTTGCAGGAAATCCCAAGCAGTGCTAGTTTGTGTTGCAATAAACATTTGTCATAGTCATGGCATCGCACTAGTGGTCGTGCTCACATTCATACTTAGTGTACATTAAACGCTAGACGCTCCGATATATTTAAAAACGCTCTCTAGGAGGACAATGTTACTGGTAAATGTTAAGTCAAAGGCAGAAGACATTCTGCTGAAAATTACTGTTCCTCTTGCAAGAGCCTGTTATGACATAGAAAGTCAAGCGCAAGGGACTCGACATGGTCGTTCAGCCTCGAGGGACCGGGCGAGCACAAGACACTACTTCGTAAGATGTAAATTTATTTACATAATGAAAGTCCAAGAGAGACAAAAAACAGGAAGGCGGGAGGAGAGCATGTCTAATATACTCTTTGGCCATCGAATGCAAAAAGCGCAATCTGCTTCCGAGTAATTGTCTCTTAAAGTCTCGGCAATTAAATTAGCAATCGGTAATGCAAAGCATCCGGTGCGATAGATAGCATTGATGGCGTGAAGGGGATAAACAAGCCCTGCCCCCCTTTATTCACTTTGATTACTATCAGCAGGCAGCCTCTTCGACGTGCTATAGATGGTTCAAAACTATCCGCAATGCGGGAGAAGCGCGCCTTGGATGGGAATGCAAAGTTTTGCTGCTATAGGTCGCCTTCTTGCTTTATTGGAATGCCTGGGTGACAGGAGAACTTAGCAAAGCATTGAGGAGTACCTTCCAGTTGCCAAAGTGTTTGTTGTCAATGCGTCATGGTTTAACGAAACGCAACAACCCTTAAAAAGGATGCTGTTTGAGCTGACCAACCCAAGCTTCACCCAGGAGGGGGTGACAAGGAAGGAGCCTATCTCAAGCATAAATACTCCCGATTGGGGTCTGCCCCACGGTACTGTATTTATAAAGTACAAGCATGTATTTTCCACCTGCACAAGTTCACTTCTTTACGCCACATTTTACATAGGCGATGTGTTCTTTCCGCATTTAAGCTCTTGCTGATCACGTCGCTAAGGGTCTCACTACAGTTTAAACAAAGCTGCAATTATAGGTTGCGCTAACGCACTTCTGACGCGCCTAACGAATTTGTATTTTGATAACATATGATCGCTACTTTTCTTGGAAGACACTACGCTGTCGCTGTCTTGGTTCTTAAGACTTCCGTTTATCTTGGTTTAAGTGTCTCTATGAAGCCTTGTCTTTTTTCCCACAGCTGTTTTCTCACCCACTTGCAGCCTTGCGCGGCTATATGCATGGACCTGCTGCTAGTGACAATAGTTTAGCAGTATTCAATGGGTGTATTTATTGATGCTCAGTATTGTTTACAAGTAAGGCAGGTCCATAATGGAAAACGCCGTCTGGCCGGTTAAATGACGTTGTCCTCAGGTTAGAGAAAATTAAATAGTGATTTACTCCGACAGATTTAAAAACACTCTCTAGGAGGACACTGTTGCTGGTACATGTTAAGTAAATGGCAAATGACATTCTGCTATAAATTGCTGTTCCTCTTGCAAGAGCTTGTTATGGCATAGAAAGTCAACCGCAAGGGACTGGACATTTCCATCCAGCCTCGAGGGACCGGGCAAGGACAAGACACAACTTCGTAAAACGCACATTTATTTAAGTAATGAAAGTCCAAGAGATTCTTTTGTGTTGATATTGGTATTGTCTCATGCATGAGAAATTCTCTTTACTGTTGTCGCCTTGTTAGTGGTTGTGAAGTTTAAGCACAGAATGTATTGTTGTTTCCAGATCACTGCCGAGACGGCTATTGCAGCACCATTGCATGGTGGAGATAAGCTTGACCTTTCCCTGCTCATCGGACTTTGCCATCATTATATTCCTGGAATCACTGAAACATGGCAATAGCTTTCACACTTTCAATACGTTAAATAAACTAACACTTCACTCAATAGTACAAATATTCAAACAGTCTTGCGGTTTCTATTGTTTTATATGTACGAACTTTTCAAGAAATCGCTACGCTGTCCCCTTCCATTCGCATTGATCCGTAGGAGTTATTTCCTGATCATTGACTGGATTTGCGCAACCAGACATTGCGGCTACATAGGCAAGGGCGCTATAATGTAAAGCTATTCCAAAATTTTCTATTCCATTTCAGAAATCAGCCCTCCGCGATTGGTCAAAAACTTTTTTGGACCACCCCGCTTCACCTGTCTATCACGCGACGTCACGAAAACCGCGATCGCTCCCCATCTGATGTTACGTGTACATGCTGATTATGCATAATTTGACGGAACAAAAGAAAAATAGTTATTTCTGATTCGACGTCTTTTCGTCATTAGCCCTCGGCTATTGGTGAAATGTTTTCGGGCTTCACCCATTTCACCTGCTTGTCACGCGACGTCGCAAAAGCGCGAAAACTCACCCCGTCAAAGTGACGTGTACGCGTTAAAGATGCATTATTATGCCGAAGAAAACTTAATTTTCTTCTGACTAGCTGCAGGTTGCCCCGTTCCGGAAGGAATAAAAGATGGCTGCCGCCGATCGCTCAGGCACTGGCTATTCACACCTGCCGGAGCGCACGAGCTTATTTTCGCACAATAGATTTTTTTTGCTTGGCCGTGTAGTGTTTTCGAGCACTTTCGGCACGTTTACAACCTCGCTCTGCCAGCTCTTCTTTGCTGCGAATCCGTTTTAGCGGCATTCTTAACCTTTCGTTGCATGCCGCCGTGATTTTCGACCAGGCAGTTCAAGTTAAGTAAGGAAAAGCGGACCAATCGCAAACGCTGGCACCACCCTCTTCATCCGGTTATCGAATTTGAGCGCGGTGGCTCGGCCCCATCGAATCCCTTTCCACTTGAGCGTGCTCCTCGCCTCTTGTCAGCCAATTAGATTAGACAAGTCACTCAGTGTATGTATGTTATTCGTTTTTGAAGCAAACAAAAGTGACCTCCTATGATCGAGGAGAGCATTTGATTGGTCTGTTCAGACAACCCTGTGGATGACCGCCCGTTCCTTGCGTCTGTGGTTACGCAAATTTGACGTCAGGAGATTGGAATAAAAACATAGTGGAATAGCTTTACCTTATAGGGGCCCAAGACACAATTTCACAGAATGACAGAGGATTGAAGTGTGTAACGCTAGTCGAACAAAGAGTGTCACTAAAGGATTGTAGTCTTGACATTGAGAGGTCTGCTTGTGGAAATATGGGCTCCAACGCATCACCTTTATCGCGATAGCAATTATATGGGCACTCCAGGTGCAGTTTTACAGTCGGCCTCGCCATGATCTTGCGTATGAAGTCTAAGGGTGATAACGTCGTCGTCGCAC
This sequence comes from Dermacentor andersoni, assembly GCF_023375885.2. Classification (NCBI taxonomy): domain Eukaryota; kingdom Metazoa; phylum Arthropoda; class Arachnida; order Ixodida; family Ixodidae; genus Dermacentor; species Dermacentor andersoni. Next base: position 92,028,295 of record NC_092820.1, read on the forward strand.
GTCATATGCTTATTTGCAAGTGAAAGCAGGCGAGGGAAGCCGACCGTTGTGGCTCAATCTGGAGCGCGCGAAGGAGGAAAGGTAAGAGCAAACGCGCCGTCTCGCGTCGCATAAAAGGCCTTGGTGGGTGGCGTTGCGCTCCGGCGGCAGCAGCGGCTTTCGCGACCGGGAGCAAGCGCAACTGGCGATCGCAGCTCAGCCTCGGGACCGAAGAGGAGGAAAGCATGGAGGCAGCGCAGGAAGGAGGAGGGCTGGGGGGTGTTGGCGGCTTCGACTCCATCAAGAAGCGCGCACTTTGCACGGCCGCGCGCGGGTGGGCGCGCTCTACATTGAAAGGGATTTGCAGACGCCTCATACCCTGGTGCGAGCTGTGTTCTTGCTGCTCTGGCGTTGATGTGATATACAGCACCAAGGTCTCTTCACTTGCTGCTGCAGCCGCGCTTCTTTACACCAGCGTTGTGACAGCGAGTTTCCCCGCTATTTCATTGATTGTGATGTGTTCGTATTTGATTGTGCGCGCTGACACCATGCTTGCTGATTCAGCTAGTAAGCGAACGGTTCCAAGTCTATACGGCCGATGAAACTACTATCCTTACTCCGTATAATTGTTTACTAATTTGCTATTGCAATCGGTGCTTCCCCTTTCGGGCGGAACTGCGATTTTTCTTGGACGAATGTTGATCACTTTCGGCTATGTAAAGTAGAACGTCCGTTGTCCAAACCAACGAATTTTTTTACCTCGGCCAATTGTCCCTGTCATCGTGAAGGGTGGATGAAATTTAGAACAAATATGCGACAATTATTTTCAAATAGCTATGGCATATATTTATTACTGGCAATTACAAAATTTTCACGACAGATGACTAACCGCATTACCAGCGTAATATTTTACTTGCAGACCCAACAGAGAAAACCCTGTGTTGCTTTTACTTTACGCGCCACGTACCCTGTCGCAATATAGTGAAGCGAGTGTGAAAATAGTTATACATATAGCGGATCTGAAAACGAAGTTTCGGGTTCTTAGTAGAAGGGGGAAAATCGTTAAGAAAACGTTCTAAGGAACGAATCTACGTTCAAAAATAATGTGCTGGATGGAAAACTTGAAGTTATGACCTAGATGTCATTTGATCACTTTGTTTTCGTTTACATAGCTGCTGAGAGAAAGCCTACTCTAAAAGCTACAGAGCAAAACTTTCTGCAATGCCAAACGCAGAGGTGTTCCCAGAAAAGGGATAGCTAAAGACAGTTCAAGGAGTCAAAGTGGCGAGGTCATCATAACTACAGAACAGAAGAAGTTTAATGCGGTACTGCAAACACAGAAAGAAAGTTCATCCGCAAAGCTAAGTTTACAACTTTAGAGCATATCGTGCATTCTTAGATGTCTCAATATATCGTGGCTACATCATACCGCAAATCCATCCAGCAGGACACGAAAAGGCTGCAGGCGCATTGGTCGACAGCTGACAGCATTCTTCTGCTGATCACAAGATAAGACAGACTACTGAAGTCAGCGAATTTGTCGGCGGTGTTTGAGAAATCGTACTGTAATGCTTCGAACTACTATCCCTTATCGTGCCATTTTTTACGAACATTCTTGCCATAGACTGTGTTATTTTTACGTCGACTATTTTTACAGAGCTTTTAAAACATATTTCGATCACATTGATGCCGATGAATTACTTCCCAAGTTGAAAATTACCTGAAAAAAAAAAAAAAACTAATTACATCAATTACATTTTGAAGTACATTCAGCTTTATGAGAATGCTTGAAGGCGCAAGTAAATTAAGTTGTCATAAAGATAGATATTTGGCAAGGTGGAAATCTGCGTTAGTTGGTTATGGTTTCATTGTAATATGACAGCGCGACGGGCGAAACACAGAGAAATGGAAATCTCAGGACGAGCGCTGATTTCCACCTGAAAGATACCGGGGCGTTTTTATATACTAAAGTTTATTACAATGCAAGGCAATCGAAAGCTGCGTGACGAATACTTCGGACAGTTTGCCCATCCGAACCGCTTGAAGAATTTGCCATTGCGTCTGCCCCCTGTCACAGGGGGGGCTGGCGCTAGGATAAATTGTTGAAGCAGCTCGGATGGGCAAGCTCTCGTGAGCATGCACCCCGAAACCTTCGATTGTCTTTACTTCTAAAGAACTTCTGTGGTTAAGCACGTGTTTATATGGTTATCTTTTTCACGCTGGTCATTTCAGCGCACGCTCTGCGATGAATGTATATTGTGCGGGATTCACATTAAAGTTTTATTTGAAAGTGCGCGCACATCCTAGTGGTTTTCTCTGGGTTTCGTCTGTCCCTTGGTCATATAGAAATGCTATAGTTCTTAATTCAATCAATTCAATTATGCTGTGTATATGGATACAGGAAAATACCTCACATCTAACTACTTTTCTGGTACACTAATTCTTACTCATAATTACAAAATACGGCTCATCAACTGAATATTCTGCCGAATAGATGGGCGGCGTAAGATAAAGCTGCCTTCGCTTTTACATCTTTAAACGAGGTGAAGCCGATTGTAGCTTCGTGCAATTCATCATACCGCCCGATGGAGCGGCTCACCTTCCCCTGCCGTTGAAGTGAGTAAGCACATTGGAATTTGGCAGCTCCACAAAAAGGCGATCGGCTTCACCTCACTCAAAGAAAGTAGCCTGAAGGCAGTTTCATTTTACGCCGGCCTTTTAGGTCACTAGCAGGCGGTACTGCAGATAACACTTCGCAGTCTCGCATGCACATGCAAGTCAATAGCACGCGTAAATCGGAGAGCATCTATTAAAGCGATAGCTGTCGTTGGCCACCGTTCGCAATGTGTCAGTTTTTGCTACTGTACTGCCAACTTGTGAAACTGGATGTCACTAGGTGTCAGTAGGCACAAAATGAAAGTACCAGCGAAAGGGCTTATATAACCTTTGTATGCTGACCTGGTATAAATCCGGTAACGTTGAGCTTAGTGTCACAAGATGGCGGCGACGCCACACTCCCCCTCCTCCTTCGTCTTCTGGATTGGATTGAGGCGGCTCGCTACGTGATTGCGCGCGTTTTCCGAAGATAGATGGTGTGCGCCTGGTACTCGCACTCGGCTTTAAACTGATCGCTCTTCCCTCCTGTGTTCTTTGAAATGAATTTGCGCGGCTCTCTACGTGCTTGCTCTCGCATTTTCGAGCACAGATCGGTGTGAGCCTGGTTTCTGCACTGGGCTTTCAACAGATCGCTCGCTGCTCGGGCGAAAAGACGATGGCTAGCCAAGAGTACTTTTGGCTGCGTGCTTACAGTGTATGCACAGATGGGTATGCGCCTGGTTTTCGCACTGGGCATTAAACAGATAGTTCGCTGCTCGCGCTTAAATTCGAAACGAGCCTCAACTAGCGATGAAGTGCCTTGCCGCGGGCTTATCGCGTATGTAAGCACACTGTAATACCGGAAAACATTCATACAAGCAAAGGGTCAGAACGCTATGCTTTATTTTCCTTCACTTTGTGATATACATTCACAATAAGTAGCACCGAGCACAGGAAAGTATTCTTTGTGGGTGGCACTGAGCGATGGTTTCTAACTAACGCAGAAAAGAGTCTTTGCAGCACGCGTCAGCGTTAATCGACTGTCACCACAACCATCTCGGGTGCGACTGCAGCCGTGGCACAGTTACCTTGCACCCCGTTTTGACGAGGTGGCGCTTCACTTTGTGCCAATAATTTTGTATATTTTGAGTGTGAACAACCGGGATGGCGTCACATCACCAACGATCGGATGCAAACACATCACCGCAACGCTGGTTCTACAGGATATATTCTGTCTATATGGCCAAAATAAGAGGATGGAAAGGCAGGTGCCCGGCAAATATATCGCTCTGGAGGAACCACATGCCAGGGCGAACTTGTAAGAAAAACGAAAACGTGTCCTTTTAGTCATAAACTAATTATATCAGTTGCTATTTTAATTGAGAACATTACCGGCCATCTTTATATTTCATTCACATGACCAGCTTGAAATATTGAAAGAAAGCAAAGTTTGTGAGATGTTACTTGAAGTTTCCCGAATTACCTGTTGCGGGGAAAGTTGTGAGCAGAATAACTGGCGTAGTTAGTTCGCTAGGGAACTGAATGCCTTTGTTTTTGTTGCGATGATGTCCGTCTGTGCAGCTAGGTCGTTTGCAGTGACCTAATTAAACAATTATTAGTAGGCTTTTAAAAATTCATTCGACTTAATAAAAACAGATTATACGACAAACTGTTATACTGTTTGAAATAAAAACTACAGCTAACACGCAAGATAATTTCCGGTTAATATAGTATTAGGAAGACACATATTTAAGGCTAGCAACGCTAATGCACATTTATGTGTTCACCTTTTATTGTAGCTATTTGTAGGGTTGTACTCATTCAAGGTGAACATTTCTTTAGTATTCTCTAGCTTACAGGAGCTAGAACAGATAAATAAATCCAGGAGGTTAGTCATTAAATAATCAGAAGTCGCAAACGGCGGTTTTTTCTGCCACGAAGTAGAATAGACAATAAAGTTATAGCCGCCTGAATCTAATTATGGTACTACACCTATCATTGTCGAGCCCTGAACTTGTAAAGCTCAGCTATGGCGGCCACGGCGGCCGCATTTCGATGGGGGCGAAATGCGGAAAACACCCGTGTACTTAGATTTAAGCGCACGTTAAAGAACCCCAGGTGGACAAAATTCCCGGAGTCCTCCAGTACGGCGTGCCTCATAATCAGAAAGTGGTTTTGGCACGTAAAACCCCATAATTAAAAATAAAGCTTGTATAGATCATCAGTGTGCATCCTTTTACGACAGGAAGGTAGTGCGGAACAAGCGCGTAAGATACTGACTTCCCTATATTACGCACTTCTTCAATGTCACACTCTATCATAATTAGGTTATAGTGAATTTCCTCAAAATGTAGCACTGAAGTGTTATCTGAGCTCAAACTTGATATTTTTTTACGATCTATTAGAACATCTAATGATATGCGCTTTAAAACTTAGACCACTAAATATATTAGTGCTACATGACCGATAGCTTTCCTTTAGAAGTCTGGCTGCACTTCTAGGGCTTTTGTTTAATGGCTTCTTTCAATTGATGCTGCGGAATTGGAGATTGGTTAAAGGGGAAGTATTTGGTTGCTGATGGGATGTTGTATAAAATGGTCTTTAGCAGGCAGACATTACGAGAATAATATTGCTAGTTAGGCGGGTTGCATTAATCGTTCGATTGTTTAATTTCTTTACTTGGGAAACTTGGAGCTAAAACCAGAGTAAAATAGCAATTTTATGCCAAGCGCTTTGTCACCAAAAGATAATGTTGGTAATGATACTATTAGGAAAAGAAATGAAGTGGATATCACGTACTGTGGGAATTGATGTTATGCGAAGCCTTTTGCTTGTAGCTGTGTACCCAGCATGGCTTTAGGTTATGTAAAGGTAGCTAAACCTGTTTGTGTAAGAGAAACAGCTATATCTCTGGTGTGAGCGCGTGTGCCGCTGGTGCAAGACGATGACGACGATGATCGTGTGACGCTGACGGCTTTATTTTACTCCAGTGTCTCCACGCAAGCTTACGGCATGTCGATTGTTCGTTTTTACAAAGGCACCGGAGGAGGCAGCGGCAGAGAGTCACCGACAGACACGTGGATTTTGACGTCATCCCGGAATAGGTTAAACAATCGTGCCCGCATTTCTCTATGTCATAGGGTGAAAGAATTAGCTGTGTGTATTTGCAATCCGATGATAAAACCTTAAAGCCTGTTCGACCTGAGCCGATTATGAAGGCAGTGCAGCACCATACAGTTCCTACGTAGCCTTAGCAGCTAGGGAAGATCACTAGGGAACATTAGTGGATTTCAAAGATGTAGAGGTAGCGGGGTGCAGTCTAGCACAGCATCTGAAAGTGTGAGCTATCACGAGGAAGCAACACGAGACAGCCGCATGTGACGCACGTGCCAAGCGTCACAAAGAAGTAGTGGGATTTGGCACGGGATGAGAATGTGCGCGATTGTAGCCTAGTGGAAAGAGTATGAAGCTGCTGTGCTCGATTCTACAGAGGTCTGAAGGGGCGCGAGACAGGATATACCTAGGGGCATACCGACCTACCCCGCACTCCCTCGAATGAGGTCAATATTGCTTCCCAATAAAATTAACAAAATTTGTGACGAACTGTGGATACCATAAAATACTGCCGCATTCTCAGACACAACTAGTAACTTAAAGACATCGGTGGCCGCGGCACCACAACTGTAGCCTTCTTGTGCTGCCGATGGTTACAAAGAATAAAATATTGGCTTAAGAGACAGAGTGTGTGTGCTTGTAGACAGGAATAGATGCTCTTTTCTGCAGCTCTTTAGGAAGCACATCTCAGCGGCAGGGGAAATGGGAGCATGACATAAAGAGGAAAGAAGGTAGAGAATTATGATCGTCGCTGCCGCAGTAGACATATATAACAGCAGCATGCACGTGGTGATTTACAACTTGGACACCTGGCCCGTCTCCACCAGGAGCCTAACCGTGTGCTTGAAAGCGGAGTGGTGGTGGAAGCCTGGGAACGGAAGTTGCGACACCGAGACCACAAGAAGACCCAGGTGTCGAAAGTCTGTGAAGGAACATGCTCTTTCCCTTGAATACGCGGTGCAGAAGCAAGAAAGATGCTCACTTGCCACTGCCGCTCCGTGCCCAATACGATCCTGTGGTGAAGCTAGGCCCTTGTGACATTTCCAGGATGCCATCCAGAAGCAGCCGATCCAGTGACGTAGTAGTAGAAACCACTCTTGTCTTGTAAGGAAGCTATGAAGATGGGAACGAGCGGCTCACCCGCTGCATGGCGCGCTGGTACGCATGGACTATTGCAAGGTGCAGCTGCAACGTGTGGCTCGAATAGTCAAACGCGGTTACAGGCGCGATAAGCTGCCCTCCTTATAAGATGCACCTTTTTGTTGCTCGGAACACCGACTTGCTCGGAGCGAGAGCTCCAAGTGACTTAAGTCAAGGGCACGATGCTCGGCCGTCAGCAGAGTGATACTAAAGCGGGTAGCTTCCAGTCATCGCAAAGCTAGAGGCGCGGTCTGCGAGTAGCAAAAGGTCACGACCGGCGAATCCGACAGGTCCACAACCAGATGCAGTCCAGGCAAGTTTGCAGCGGTGGAGCTTGCGGTGAAAGGCAGCTGGTGCACTCCCGAGCGCCGTAGAACTGGGATCACGCTGGTGTGCGTACCCGAGCCAGTGTGCGCATGAATGAAGCCCTCTGCGCAAACGTGCATGTGTCTGTCCAGCCGGTCCTGCCGCATGGACGCCGATGTTTTGTACAGGGCGCATGATGGGGACTGCTTCTTTGAGATGCCCTCTTTTGTGGTAGAAACCTGATACGGTGGTTGGTGTGCACGGAGGAAGTCATGGAATGACCAGTGAGGGAAGGCATCCAACATTCTCGCACGACCGACGAGGCCACCCATGCAGGAGCCTCGTCGGTTCGGCAACCTGATGAACTTAGTCGCACCACCAGAGAAGCCGGTAGAGCCGTTCGATATGGTGGAACCTATGCTGTAGTAGAAGCAGGGACATCGGCTAGGTCCTGGTTTTGGCCTGAGCAGTAGCAATATGTGAGCTCATCGCAGACGAAAGACAATACTGATGACTTTTCGGTGCTGTAGCTCAGGGCGGTTTAGTCGAGACCGTGGTAGGGCTACCAGAGGTAGCGAATGAAGGTTTCTCGACACAGCCGCAACTATGAACAGGCGGGGAGCCCACTTTGCTGGTGAAGCAGCGAACTGACACGGACACAGTGAAAACACACAAGAAAAGACGACAGTCGCTTTTCTTGTGTGTCTTCACTGGGTCCGTGTCAGTGCACTGCCACACCAGCAAGCTATGATGATTATCCACCAACTAGCCCAACTTTCCACATTACCGAAAGCCCACTCTGGCCTGGATCTTCTACCGCGCAGCAGCAGACGCTAGACTGCCTCTTGTAGTCTCACAACCGAGCATTGTGCGCCGCCGCCGCAGGCGCCCACGAGCGGAGCTGATCGATCTGAAATCTGCAGCCGGCGTAAGAGGATCACGGCCGACTTTCAAAGACTAGGGTTGTCGCGGAAGACCATCGGCGTGGCTCGACCCCGTATGACGAGGCTATGCAGGACAAGGAGTGTCTCTCATGGATTCATTTTTAGCTCTACTTTTGTTCCACCACACCACAGCGTTCCTTTTGAGGCACGTGTCCCTCTGTACAACAAAACTAACCGTTATGTAGGGCTCGGTTGACCACGAAGTAAATGTTGTTTGTAATGTCTGAACATGCTCGATTTACTTACCCTTTCTTGCCTAATATAACGTATTGCTTGTGAATAAGAATTTACAAAATAAAATAGGACCGAAGACTTGCGACGACTAGAGTGGTTTGGCGGTTGCAAACTTTTTGCCTTGAATACCAAATTGTCCTCGGACTCCAATAAATGTCTGTTTGTTGTTCCGCGTTCATCAGTCCTTCGCAAAGTTTTCGCAGTCTACAGAATAGCGATGATGGCCTGACACTATTTTAATGCAGAGAATGCGAATATACAAATGCACGAATGCCTGTTGCTACTTGCCGCAGTAATGCTATTCGGCGTATTTTAGAAGTGTGAAATATGCTGGGTCCATGTCACACTCTTTGCATGGCCAGCGGCGTGTAATGAGTAGTGCACCAGCGCAGCTATCACCACGAACATGAAACTCACAGCGAAGTGCTAATTATGAAACAGTAATATATGACGCTTTACATGACATATATAGAATATGATCATGAGGTACGTCGTAGTCGACGACTCCAGAATAATTTTGATCACCTAGGGTTCTTTAAGTTGCACGAATGAATGGTACATGGGCGTTTTTTGCCTTTGAGCCCCCATGAAAATGCGTCCACGATGTCTATGATTTGATCGTGGTTTCCCGAGTTCAGCAGTGCACCGCCGAAGCGCCTATGCCATCACGGTGGGTAAGCTGTCAATATGTGGGAGATCATTAAATATATGGACTCAGAATTGCTGACAGCAGATGAGACTGCGGAAGAACAAGTTGTTAATTGCAGAGGAGAACTTTTCGGGTTTCGGGTATGAAGCAGACTTGTGCGCTGACTTTATGGTGAAATATGGACGCATGGACAAACCTGGAATGAAGGCAATGCAACAACCACGATGACATTGCGACCTGAACGGATCCCTTGTGCAGCAACCTCCTAGGCAACTTCAACAAATGCTTCCGAATAGTAGGAGCGGCGATGCGATCATGATGAGAGTCAGATCATGTAGCTGGAAAGACGACGCTTGAACGACCACGATGGCACCAGTGCAACTTAGGGCAACGAATGCATGACGGCTGTACGACAGCGATCACGTCACGACGCCGCGATGACGAGTGTCGGATGAGAAAGCTCGAGTGACGGCAATCACGCAATAACGACTATATCATGGCCAAGCGGTCACGCCTAGTATTAGTGGCTCAAATTATTGGTCATCTTGGGCCACTGGGTCCCTTAAAGATCTTGACGACGACCACATGGCAAGGGTAAGCACACAAAGCTGGAATAACAACAATGGAACGAACACGATGGCGTTGCTACGTGGAGCACATACCTTGTGTGCCAAGCAGGTAGAAAACTTCGGCCAGTGGGTCGGTATCAGAGACTAGATAGATAGACTGATAGGCTCAACACGGCAGTGGGAGGCACACGATGCTATTTGCAATTAAATGAGCATTTATATTTTTTGTATATATTTTCTGTACTGCTGCTTTGCTGCTGACGACCCCAGTAAGTACTATTCATTGCAAATTTTAAACTGGTTAATATTATTTTCTCGAATAGTGTAGAAAAAAAAACATCGCAGGTACCATTAGAGACGCGTTATTTACAAATACAGCTAATTTTCCCTATGGAAAAGTAATATACATTCGGTGAGAGACATAAAACTATTCTTTACTCGTTCATTTCTACATATTTCCTGGGGTATGAAAATACCACGCCATAAAGCGTCGGAAGCAGTAAAGCTGCCACAAATGAATGTAAAAGAAGTGCATGCTGAACTTGTGAAATTAGTTTCTATCTGTGAAAACTATTTCAGGGATCGTAAAAGAGTGGAAGAAGCTCTGCGTTGGTTCTGCGTGCATGTGCATTTGAGGGTTTTCGGAGCAGGTGTTCTGAGAACGTTTAAAATACACAATGAAGTGATCCGATAAAACAGTGATGCCTCCCGCAGCTGTTGCTGCCGTGTTGAATTTTCATCTGAAGTGCAGGTATTTTTTAACGCATGAAAGCCAGCAGCTGAGCAAAGCACGATTGTCGGCATTGTCGTCCCTACTTTAAGGCTTCAGAGCTGTTTCCACGAATACTTTTTCATGCAGTTGTGTCGCACTTTCCCGAATATGTTTATGCGAAGCTATAAAATCGTATCTATTCGTTAGCCAGAAGCAGTGCCTTCTTAACAATGCCAATAACAATGACACTTTTGTGTGCTTTTTGAGCCTAGAAATACCCACAAAAATTTTCATAGCTCGACGCTGATACGGGAAGTATATAGCCGATTATGTTTCATGAACGTGTTATTTCCACTGACACCGCGCAATTTACACTCAGCTAGGTGTCAGACAATGCTGATGACAAAGCAGAAAAAAGGGCTTAATTGGAAGCAATGTAGCATATCGGCGTCTCTTGTCGCGTTCAGAGTGCTGCTTGATGCTGCTTATGCATTGAGATTGCCTGAAAGATTAATCTAGCGGAAGATAAAAAAGAAGGTACCCCAGAAACAAAGACCGCAACGGCACCCTTGCCTCTTCGGGCAATGTGCTGATAGCAGCAGATCAAGGTGTTCCTTGCCGGCAGTTAAAGCTTAAAGCATGCCTAGAAGCAGCTGCGGTACGTTCGGTGATCCTTAAGCAGCATGTCACAATTACCTCTCTATACATACCCCCGAACTACCATCTATGAAAAACATAACCTCACAGCTTTATCTATGAACGTACCTAGCCTTATGTCGCAGTATGAGATGTTAATGCACACAACATTCTCTGGGGAAATTGTCAGTGGGATGCCAGAGGGCACTTAGTGGAATACATCCTCTTCGCTACAAGCGCCTGCTTGCTAAATCGGATATAGCCTACATATTACAACATGGCAAATAATTCATCCCAGTCTACCGATTTAATCATTGCATCTCTAGTACACTCGTGCCATATCTGGACGGGAACGTGATTCATACGGGAGTGACCATTTCCCCATTGTCATAAAAATGCGGCGAGTGCTGTCTACGTGTGCCTCGTCGGAATGTCAACTGTACCTACTGCAAACGATGCAGGGAGCTCAGAAATTTGACCAGGTATCACATGTCTACAGATTATGCTAAAGATTCAGAGACATATTTGACGGCGTTTATAGTTGACGACGAGCCAATACCTAACCCCGAAATCAATAGATCGCCCTTTAAACGACGCGTTCTCAGGTATAATGAAGAGTGAAAGGAAAATCGCGGTAACGAAAATAAGGCTTAGTGTCACCTCTGCTACTCTTCGACTATTCAGAACTTCCTGAGCTTCAAAAAAGTAGAGTCGGAAGGTAGAAGAACTCGCCGCCGTGCGAAAAGGGAAAGCTGACAAAAATGCAGCTCTAGCATACATTCTTATGCAGACGAAACAAAAGCCTAGAAAAGGGGGAACAAAATAAAACGCAGTGAAACTCACCCTGTAACATTAGTAAGACACAAGGAGACACTCTTGATGACCAGGTTGATTCACCAGGACCATAGTTCGAGCACATTTCCAGTACATCTCATTACACGGATACATTCCAGGGACATCGGAGACAAACGGAACCACTTCCTGTCGACCGCAATGCAAATAGAAATGAACCTTACATCTGTCCATTTAACATGTTCGAATTACAGATTGCACTAAATGGTTGTAAAATATCGCCTCCAGCAAATGACAGAATAATGCATGACATGAATAAACATTTCCACACGGAAACCCACAAGAACTATTGTCGTTTTTTAACTCCATGTTCTCCGCTAACTACATTCCGTCCACCTAGTAACAAGCAATATTCACTCCAATACTAAACGACGGTAAGGACCCGACTTCGGCCAGCAGTTATAGGCCAATCGCTTTGACAAGTTGTCTCTATAAACTGTTTGAGAAAATGGGTAACCAGATCCTCCTTCATTTTCTTGAAAATAACGAATCAATAGACCCCCTACAATGTGGTATCAGCGGAAGTATATCAACAAGTTATCCAATTGTGTATCCACTTGTACGCATCAAGACAACTATTTGCAATGGCTTTGTGCATAAAGCGTTTTATTTGTCGTGTTTTTTGATTTGGAGCAGACATCTCACACCACGTGGCATTTTGGGCAATTTGCTGAGTATATTCAAAAGTTACTTGCCTAACCGACCGTTCTGTGTTAGAGTTGGTGATGTCTTATCACATCCATTTGCACAGGAGACTGGTGTACCACAACGTGGTGAGCTAACCCTCTTCGTTCTAAAAATGAACTCTCTGTATGCTGTCATACTACGTACAATGTTTTATTGTATTTTTGTCGTTGATGTGCAAATCGGTTAAAGACTTGTAAACTTCCTATCTGCGAACGACAAATACAGCGTCAGCAGAATAATTTGACTAAGTGGGCAGGCGAGAATTATTTCAAGCCGCCATCATCATCATCATCATCATCATCATCATCATCATCATCATCATCAGCAGCAGCAGCAGCAGCAGCAGCAGCAGCAGCAGCAGCAGCAGCAGCAGCAGCAGCGGCCTGGCTACGCCCACTGCAGGGCAACGGCTTCTCCCTTACTTCTCCAACTACCCTGATCATGTGCTAATTGTGGCCATGTTGTATCTGCAAACTTATTAATCTCATCCGCCCACCTAACTGTCTGCCACCCCCTTGCTACGCTTCCCTTCTCTCGGAATGCAGTCCGTAACCCTTAATGACCATCGGTTATCGTGCCTCCTCATTACATGCGCTGCCCATGCCCATTTCTTTTCTCGATTTCAACAAAGACGTCATTACCTCCGGTTTGTTCCGTCACCCAATCTGCTCTTTTGTTATCCCTTAACATTACACCCATCATTTAACGTTACACCCATCATTTCAATCACCCATCAAGCTAGCCAAATCCCTGAAAAAAGATGCATCCTTTATTGGAATAAGAGAGGTGCGCTACCAAACTGCGTTATTGATGTTAGTGAAGAACGACTAACTCTGACCTCCGAACATAAATTCATATGTGGTATTTTAGATTATAAACAAATCTTTATCTCCCACCTCAAGTACCCTAACGCAAAGTGCCTCAATGCTATGAATCTTTTCATGCTTTAGTCTAGCACATCTTGGCAAAGTGACAGAAGGTGCCTCTGGAGCTTGCGCAAAAGTCTCTACGACCGCTGCATCGTCATTTCCTCAGCTCCTTCACCGGTTTTTTCGCTGTCCATATCGTCAACAGCAATCTGCCAGTATCGCGAACGAAGATCAATAGACGAGAAATAGCTGGAAGCGTGCAGGCTGTCAAGGGCGTCGTCTATACGTGGTAGCGGGTAGACGTCCTTCTTAGTAATGTTGTTCAGATGACGGTAGTCTACACAGAAGCGCCAAGTGCCGTCCTTTTTCTTAACCAACACCACAGGTGACGCCCAGGGACTCGAAGAAGGCTCAATGATGTTTTTATCGAGCACTTTGCTGACTTCGTTTTGAATTACTTGGCGTTCCGACGCAGAAACTCGATACGGTCGTCGGTGAATAGGCGTAGCATCGCCAGTAAGAATCCGATGCTTGACCGCGAGCGTCTGGCTTAAAGGGCGATCGTCGATATCGAAAATATCTCGGTAGGACGATAATACTTGGCAAAGCTCTTCAGCCTGCGCCGAGGGCTGGTCCGTCGCAACCATTTTCGTTATATTGGAATTGGCACCCGAGGCTGGCGCGAGGGGCCTGCTAAGCTCGCGAGAACCATCGGTCGATAACGCTGCCACGTATTGGTCACCGAGGCAATCAATGGTGGCAAGGCAAATACCTTGCGGTAGAATTTGCTTTGCCAATCCAAAGTTACAGACAGGCATGCGAGTTCGGTTCCCAGTAATATGAAGTATACTGTGAGGCACTGTAACGTCATACCTTATTGGAATGTCTGGCAGAGGAGTGACGAGGTACTCGCCATCAGGAACTGGAGGGAAAGACAACAGTTCAATGTAGGCTATTGACTTTGGCTGCAGGCAAAGAAAGCCTGTGGGACGTAAGCGGCAGTGGGGTGCGTCAGATGGTTCTGCGAACATCGGCAACTCAAGGCGAAAGGTACTGGAAGAACAGTCAACAAGAGCAGAATGTGCGGAGAGAAAATCGAGGCCGACAATGAGGTCGTGGGGGCAATGAGCAATTACGGTGAAGAGGACAGGAGTGTGGCGGCCGGCGATGCCGACGCGAGCCGTACACATGCCGATGATAGGCGCAGTACCGCCATCCGCAACGCGGACGACGCGTGCCGACGCTGGGGTGAGGAGCTTGTTCAGTCGTCGTCGGAAGGCAGCATTCATAATTGAAAGATGTGCTCCTGTATCGATGAGTGCCGTGACAGGATAGCCGTCAACGTCAACCTCAAGGAGGTTTCGTTTTGTGGGTAACGTGAGCAGAGGATTTGAGGGCAGGGTCGACAACGCAGCTTCACCTCCAGAAGCTGCAGTGGCTAGTTTTCCGGCTGGATTCGGGAGGCGATAGGCGGCGAAGAGAAGCGACGGGGTTGGGGCGAACGAGACTGATGGCGTGGAGGTGAGGGCGAGCGGCTGTACCGAAGGTTCGGAGCAGGAGCATCAGCGGCAGTGGATTCATGGCGGATGGTATAGGGAACGGAAGGTCCAAAGGTGCGGGAATAAGTGGCGGTGTATGTTCGAAGAGGTGGTGGCCATCAGTTGTGGCAGTGACGAGCAACGTGGCCGATGCGACAGCAGTGGAAGCACATCGGCCGGTCATCAGGGGTACGCCAATGGGACGGGTTGCGGCGAGATGAGGCGGAAAAGGACTGCCGAGGACGAGGAGGGCCGCTAGAGAACTGGGGAACGCTGGGTTGAGACGTGGAACACATGGAGTTCCAACCCATATTCTCAATTTCCTGTCGGACGACGGCCTGGATCATCGCAATGGTGGTTGCTGGCGGATTGGGAGGCGACGTGGAGAAAGCTGGCGAACAGGTGGCCTCGAGTTCGCGGCGAACAATACGGCTGACGTCGTCACAGGTGGTGGTCTTACGTGGTCGACCCTCCCATGTCGACGTAGCAGTAGTGTTGGGTAGCCGCGTGATTTGGTGTGTTACTCGGCGGCTCTTAGCTTGTTCAAGGCGACGACATTCTTTGATGATGGCGTCGATAGTCGAGACGTTGCCGAAAACAAGCAAATTGAAAGCGTCGTCGGCGATGCCTTTTAGAACATGTGACACTTTATCGGCTTCGGACATAGCATCGTCAGCTTTGCGGCATAGAGCCAAGACGTCGAGGATGTAGGAAACGCACGGCTCCGTAGATGACTGAACACGAGACGCAAGAGCCTTCCTCGCGGCAGCCTTGCGCCCAACGGGGTTGCCGAACAGTTCCCGTAGCTTCTCATTGAAATTGTCCCAACTGGTTATCTCATCGTCATGCGTTTGGTGCCACACCCGTGGGGTGCCGCCGAGATAAAAGATGACATTGGCGAGCATAATCGTTGGGTCCCACCTGTTATCAGCACTGGCGTGTTCATAGAGTTTGATCCAGTGGTCGACATCCTGTCCCTCCAGGCCGGAGAACACACCTGGGTCGCGATGTGTGGCGACCGTGACGATTGTAGCAGTGGGACAAGCCGAAGCCATTGCAGAGGTGGGCGCGTCACCGCGAGGCATTCGCGGTGAGGACGGGGATCGCTGACCTCCACCAGAATGTTGCGTGTGGAAAGACAGAGACAGAAGACGCTATTTACAGGCTATTTACACTGGAGCCAGGCAGCCAGGCCGACACTCGCCCGCGCCAAGCGCACCGACCAACTTCGTCGTTGTACACGCGGCGGCTCGTTTCTTGAGCATCCCTTGATCATATCATAATAATATATATATATATATATATATGTTCTTCCTTTTCATAAAAATTTAGTTAAGAGTTAGCGCTCGCCCTGTCTGCTGCTTTCTGGGTCCGTGTGTTCACTTCGTGCTACAAGCCAAGATCATGTTACCGTAGCAACTCGCCCAACTGTCTATCCTTCTGCAGTTCTCCATGTTCTTATTCAATGTTGCAATAACAGCAGCGAGGAAAAACTATTTCCCTTCTGCCTATCGTGAAATCATACCTCTCCGCCCAGCATTCTTCTTTAGGAATTAACCACCTTCTAGTCTGAAATAAGTTTCAGATTTCTTAGCTGCAACAGACCATGAAAATAATTTTGCCCGGTAATTTTTGGCGTGTGAACAGCCTTTATATTGAACGGCTCTCTTAAAGCTTCAGTGTAACTGTTATATCTTTGTTACGTAATATGTATTTAATGAAACCGAACTACCGTAGTAGTTGAAACAGTTCATCAAATAATAGAAAAAGAAGCTTCCAGCTTCTTTTTTATAAAGAAGCGAGGTGACCACTGAGGCCATATAACGTGAGAGTGAGTGGTTTAAATGTCTCGCCATCAAGAAGTTACTTGTTCCGATCAAATATAACGAGGCTGCATTCTACCACTGTGGTCAACTACAACTCGTAGCAAGAAAAGTACATAATATTAAAAAATTTTCAAAAAGGAGTGTCCCTAAGCCAGTTATGAACCCTTCTTATAGCGGTACCTAGAACACAGAATTCGCCAGAACTCCTCGGTTATCACCAGCGTTTGAGGTTGTGCCACCATTATTTTTGATTAAGGATGTTATGTGTGCAGAAAAAAACTTATCTGTTGACCAACTGCCAAAAGAACCAGACATGATAAAAGTCATAGAGAAGAGATTTACAGGTAGCGATGGGTATAAACAGGTAATGCAATAACCACATCCTCTCATGAAACTTAAGCACGTTTTTCATTTTTAGCCATCGCCGACTCACCAGACATGCCTTGTTCGCGAACAACTTTGCCGAAAATTTGAAATAAGGAATTTCCTTGATAAAAGGTTATATTTCTTTGCATGAGAGCACAAAATTGCCAGTGACATGCCACTGTAATCGTAACCAATCATATGGGGCGATGAAGGAAAGCCTATGAATATGAAACACACGGACAGGAGAGCTCCTTAGAAATGTTCCCTGTTTTCATTCGCTTTAGTTTAGTGTGAGGAAGCGAAAACCTAAAGGTACTATAAAAATAGCAAAAGAACACTGATTAGACCATCGACAATTCAATGCGACTACTTCTTTTTGACCTGACGTCCAATCCTGGGCAAATGCCAAAGCGACCAACAAGGAAGCTGCGCTAATTCAGTGTCTCTTTGTGGAAACCGAATGTGCACTCAGTTCTGCGAGATTGCGTGGCGTATTCCCACATTCAGAACAGGGCAACTCCAGTACCTTTTCTTTCAGTGCGACAGCAAGTAGTCGATGAGTAAAGACACATTCAACGCGTAGCATCTGGCTATCTATGCATATTGTAGTGAAGCCGCAGATTTTCGTAACTCTTACGTGGTGCCCAGAGGGATTCATTTAACAATAGTAATTGTGTCGGGAAATTTGTTCCATATGTGTGACTTTTGGCTGCCATTTGTAAGCATTCTGAGAAACGAATTTTTCAGGCAATAGAAGCACACGTGCCTCGACATGTGCGACCATAGTAACGGAGCTATAAAAGCGAGATTTATACATACATTCTCAACTAGCCGTCAACCCTGTATTCAATCGGCGATTGTGAACCCCAACCATGGGACACATGTGGATGATATGTGTAACATTATTGACTATAACTTGCACTCTTGATGTGACAGCGTACTTTTTCCATCTTCAAAGAGCTAGGTATCTAAGTCCACAATATCACGTAAGTCTTCAGCTATCTAAGAGCGATGCTTTACGAAACTCATTGTCCTGTGGTATTTATAATGATTCCTTGCACTTCTAAGTGACTGTAATTTCACCAGCAAGATACCTACCAGCAATTATTAGGGCAGAAATAACAGAACACTTTTAGATGGATATTATTATTCGCAAAAACTTGCGCATATTTTCCAACATCAGCAGTAGTCATTGAATGTCACCGCAAAGCTAACTAGGAGAAAGTGATATTACCAGTGCTTTAAAATTTTTCAGAGTTTTATTTGCGCATTGGGAAGCCTGCATGAAGCCGAGGAAAGCAACTTGAGTTGGCTCACCAGTTTTTTACTTACATAGCATGTTCATTTAACCTATACGCAACCAGATACTGTGATTATCGAGCCGGGAGCAGTTAAGTTTACTGAGCAAGTTTTGTTGATTCAGCCCGATCGACTTATACTTCTTGGGAAAATAGCTAGGCACAAAAAGTGAGCGCGTTTTTGGAGTACAGTGCTGCCCGCACGCATGTGAAAGAACAGCTAGGTTGTCA
Source organism: Dermacentor andersoni (assembly GCF_023375885.2). Taxonomy (NCBI): domain Eukaryota; kingdom Metazoa; phylum Arthropoda; class Arachnida; order Ixodida; family Ixodidae; genus Dermacentor; species Dermacentor andersoni. Next base: position 92,046,840 of record NC_092820.1, read on the forward strand.
TGTGACGAAAACGAGTTGTTGAAAAAAACTGCTAATAAAGCTATCTTGACTGATAGTATGACTAGACATGATCTCGTGCATTTTATGTAAACGCAAGCAGAGAGAACAAAGGCACAGGAAAGTTCCTCTTAAAATGTAGCGACATTTTCATGGTCAGATGGGAGACACAATAGCTCACTCTGCTACATAATGTTTCTACCAGCATAATGAACTATATATGGCTTCTTAACGCTGCCCATAATGGCCTTGTACACGTGGAGCATTCGACGATGAAATAAAAAACGCCTGGTACTATTCCGACTCTTTCAAAGTATCTCATTTTCTGCACCAATATTGTAATAATCTTTCAAGTGATAGCGGACGACCTGCATTTCCCTGCTTATCATTTTCTTATATTTCCGCTATTCTGCGCCATGGATGTCGCTGCCTATGTGAATTTCTTGAAGAAAAAGAGTACTAAAAAGCACCCTTTACACGAAAAACAAGAAATTGAAAAAATGAAATAATCATCTGCCATGAACAATGCTCTCAAGTTCTTTCGACCGGGAATAGGAAAGCGTGCGAGGTCATGAGACCTATCCAGTTGTATTAAGTCGAGATAGCACTAATGGTTAAAATTGCTTGAAATCGACTCATTCACAGATTTGCTTTTTACTGAAACTTTTGTATTCGTTTCGACATCAGTTGGTCAACTTTGTTACCTCTTGCGCCATAAATTTTAGCCATTGCCGCGATCGTCGTCCAAGAGGTTTCAATGCTTCGTTCGAGCATCCATGTATTCTATAACCATTAAATCGAAATACTGTGGTAGTAAATTAAACGCTGGCTTCCAACTTCGACAGTGCTCATATTTGGAACACTTTGCCCCGCCGAAATATCAAATGTACTCAGGACACATGTGTCAACAAGTCAAACACTTTGTTGGAAGAAGGACTTTAAATACTACGCATGTATATAGGTAACGTTCTCACTCTTTTGTATCCGTATTTTAGGTCAGTGACACTAATTGCGAAGTTGAGATGGTCGCAGCTAAGTAATGGAGATATGACCCGAATGTCTGACTGATTCGTTATCTCGCAGCAACAGAGCAAGACCGAACTCGTGGACGCTGCTGTTGCTTGGCATACTTTTTTTCTTCTTGATTCAGTTTGCCTATTTAAATCTGTCGGTCTTCGCTAACAAGTAATTTCGATGAATGCTGGCGTCGTTGTAATCCCTAAATTATTGCCGATCGCGCCGCTCCCCTAAAAAGCTCGAGATGCGCTGCTTGGCCGAAGCAATGTGGAAGGACAGGGCCGGTGGGGAATCTTCGTACGATGTAGTAGAAGAAGCTGTACAGTCAACAGAGGCTTAAGGAGCTGAGGGTCGTGGCTTGTTACCGGTGCGCACATCTGTCTTGGTAAAGCTGACCCCTTGCTCGTGTTACAGCGCTGTAGTTACTGGTGCAGCACTGGCAGAAGGGCATCTCACTACCCTCGATGTCTCTCTTTCTGAATTTAAGAGGACTGAGAATACAGGTTTTCTTCACATTTATATACATCTCCATTATAAATAACGTCCTAAGGGTTTTAATATAACATATCTATTGAACAAGCACTCTGTGTGCTCTGTTCCCCTTGGTGAGATCTGTTATTATGTTTATTGTGATCTTTTGCTCAAATATATACCACATGAGTCCTGTCATAAATGAAGCGTTGAACCCTGCTTTATTATTTCTTACTGTAGGTGCTACTAGTATACTTATTCACTGCATTGCTCTGCTCTCATAGATAACAACAACTATACTGTTGATGTGGTATTTATAGAAAATGAAGTAATAAATACCTACTTGTTTACTACATGACCCAAATACTGTAACGGGTTTTTGAAACTTTCGGATACCTAATCGAATCTACTTGCAGACTTTCTTTGTGAACTTAAACTACGCTAGGGACGAGACACCGAGGTAAAAGAAAACAGGACGGACGCAGATGTCTGCGTTCGTCCTGTCATTTTCTACCTCGGCGTCGCGTCCCTAGTGCAGTTTAAGTTCACAAAAAAATGTCTTACCAACTAGCCTCTCAACACACTCTCCTTGAGTACATTACTTGCAGTGGTATGTGTTCTGTGAGCTAGATCCGCAATAAAATAATTACTAAGTCGATAATTAACTCGATTTTGTTTGTCTTTCTCAGAACAAAGGTTACGGCCAGAACTGCCGAAATTCAAGTGAGTGCCGAGATGGATTATGCTGTGTGTATGGGCATTTAAGAAGCACCTGCGAATTTCTGGGTTGGGAAGGCCAAATGTGCACCAATGACCAAGTAAAAGGAAATTGCTATTCATTTTACTGCCCTTGCAAGGCTGGATATGGTAAGAAAGAAGTTAAAAGTAATATTTTGCCTAAATCCGTGTATGTAGTGGCGTTATTGTTGAACTTCTTTGATTTACCTGGCTATGTAAACTATTGATGCTGACATTGTTTAACCTTGATTCTCGCTTGCCTACAACCTGATTCCTTACTTTGTTGTTTCATTGATTTGCCACGGTTATTTGGCTTCCTTTAGTTTCTCGACCTCTGAAGGCCTTTACGAGATTGTGTCTTTAAAACAGGTGGGTGTATTATTGAAGAGCCGAACAGCACCCCGGGACTAACTACGACTATTGACAAACATAGGCATGAATTCATAGGCAATAGCCAAATCAATGCAGCCGACTGGCCTCAACCACCGGCTGAAAACCCCCAGCTACAACTAGGAGAAATTCATAAACAATAACGGAAATAAGAAAACTACTGCAGCAACGGCAAACATCATCTCCACATATTTGGAATGGGTGCTGACAGCTAACAGCACTTGAACTTCACCTCATTACCCCATGAACTGAAATGCCTCCTTTAGGGTAAGCTTGGTTTCTTATACAAAAATATCAAACTACTGTCTGGCCGGTGAAATATTCAATGCATATTTCATCGCATACACTGCAAGGATAAATGCGTTGCTTTAAGGTACACCTTAAGTTTTCTTTTGAAAGGCTGCAATGCCCAAAGTGTAAAAACGTAACCAACCTGCGTGGATGAGAAATGGGTAACTTACTTCTCCGTTGCTTGGAACCTTTCCAAAAAGCTGTACAGGTCGTGTACGACAGTGCAGAAGCTTCAGGCAAGACAACATTTAAAGTGGACGCAAAAGCGAGTCTAAGGTATTTTTATTTCGTTAATGAGACCATCGCCCCTGCAGTGAAAGAAACTGTCATATCAAAAACACGCAGTAACTTCGTTAGTGACGTGGAACATGGAAGCGTCTTCGACAAGAAAGCTTCGTGTAAAGCAGAAGGGAGCAATCATGTCCGCCACAAGCATACCTCAGGAGTCTTTTTAGGCTGTGCAGGATATGCGACAAGCGAAAATAGAAACACCTCGTTCGACGACTTCTCTAATTAACAGTTCAGGAGTGCCCGAAAATTGAGTGGGACTATTGTGTATGTATCCACCTGGTGAACATGCCCATTTCGGCTGGTGCTGAAGTTATTTTTATGCTGAAGTTATGATTGGCTGGGTGTGCCTGCTTCCATATCGTACGTACCACAGCTCAACCAATTAGACTTCAGTAGAAAAGGAAATGAACGCGTCCACAGGTAGCCACATACAGGATATCCCCTTATATTCACCAAATTTTACAGCACTGTCAATGTAAAACAGCACTTACATTTGATAGTGATGGCAGTGAAGATTTCCAAAGAAACAGCAAAAGTCACATTAGTTCCAACCACTACCAGAGGTGACATTAGGACGGCCGTCGTCTTCCTACCCTCAACGAAGAAGAGCATCTGATCGCCACCTTGTCCTAGCTTGTCAGAATTGACTGCTAAATTCGTGAAGAGTCCCACGTAGCCAGAACGACCACCGACCGAACAGTAAGACTATCACCGACGCATAGATTCAGTAGGACAAAGTTCACTATGTACGTGAGCCCATACCTCATCAGCACAGAGTCGACGTGGTGCAAAGACAAAGGAGGTTGTCGGTATTAGCCAGCACTTGGCCACATCGCAGGACAGCGTTCAGATTTTTTTTCACGAAGGCCAAGCAATGATAACTTAATACTAAGCGATAGCTTCTGGTGTTCAAGCAAGAGAAACATCGTCAAACTCATCTACAAGTTCGCACAGGAATATACAACACAAAATGACGTCTCATTTCACATTCGGCAAGAAGACAAGGACAGTGTGCAGATAGTTGCAAATATACACGAACCGAGGCGAACCACAAGGCGCATACAAAGGAACTTTGTGTCTACACGAATTCGCGCATGTAAATAAAATTTGGGACTACACGGATTCAAGGCTACCTTAGTCTTGCGATCAACTAATCACAAGGCGAATCTATACAAACCCGTTAACAACTTTGCTTGGTGTAGGTTTTATCATATTGGCTTCCCTAGTGGACTTAGTTTTTTAAAAAGGCTGTGAAGTTGACTTTGTTGGTAAAGCTCTACGAGAAAAAAAACAGCCCAATTATCGACACAAGACAAAGAGGCTAGTTGTTTTTATGCGGTTTAAATGAACTGTCTTATCGCCAGTTGTACAGACATAATAACCCTTACATATCGGGGTGGGCAGTGTGTTGAAACCTGGTCTTCACGTGCAAGCTACTGGTACTAATACATCCATGTCTCGAACATTCCGGCATAGCCGTTATGAGGATGGATATCAACGTTATTGCCAAGATGACTCGAGCGATCCAGCAACAGATCGTAGCACTACCACTGAAACGCGCCATGCATGGTGTGTGTATGCAACGTGTCTTTTCTGTCAAATGTTTCCCAAACTGTGTCATCTGGCGGCTCTACCATGAAGTCCCCAAGGTGCGCGTGTCTGAATATATATATTGATGCATGCATATTGCGTGTTTCTTGCGGTTGATGCACGTGGGCACCCCGACGAAGACGACGAACGCTCTCTGGCTCTCGAGCTGTCGGCGAACTGGCCAGCGCTGCAGCTACCTTCTGTAAATATACTTTGTAAATAGTCTCCAGTCTTAATCCTTTGTTCGCGTCAAATATATATATATATATATATATATATATATATATATATATATATATATATATATATATGTAACTGACTTAGCTTAATTGGCAGGAGTTCAGTCCTGCCTAATAACAGACACATTTCAAAGGTTTTTTTTTTTCTGTCAGTGAAGAACCGCACAACAGACCAACGTGATACCCATTCGACCACGGACTACCGCTTTGCGGGAAAATGTTAGAAACGTAAATAGACTGGTAGACAGAAGAAAGACATTTCGCCCCACGATAGAGTATGAGGTACCCGAAGAGGTATAATCGCATTAGTAAATACCAATATTTTCTCAACAACGACCACGCTTCCGATGTCAGTTATTGTACGTATATGCAAACTTATTGCTGCCTGAAATACTTCCGTTAGTATGTAAAAAGAATGAAAGGATTTGGCGTCAGTACTTCCTAACTGATGTTCTAAGCAGAAATGTTCCTGCTAAAAACTGTGGAGGAAAGTGCTTGCGTCCGCTTAAAAACTTTCAGTAGGTTGACTAGTATGGCTTCCATAGTAATGAGGAAAGCAAAGGTCACGTGTTTATGACAAGGAAGTGGTAAATAGCGAGAGATGGCAATGTTTTCATGAAGGTATCAAAACAAAAATTATTCTCAATACCCTGAGGAAATCGCAAGGGCCAACTCATTATGAACATTTTGGAGCGTGGTTATCTACTCTGTGCATCGGTGATGAATCCGTAAAATAGCTGTGAAATGAAATATATAAAAACTGGCTCGCCCTAGAATAAAGTAGTCCTTTTATTCTAAGTTTATATGCTATGGCAGGAAATGAGAATTACAGTAATACACTATCTCGTAAGCTCAGAGATCCATCTTCCCTATTATTGCAATGGGTGTCATAAAACTCTAACGGTCCAATGCAGAACGATGGCATCTCCTTGACAATGTAATCAGCAAACCTAAGATTTTTGAGGTGTTATCAATTAGAGCTCAAACCTAAACCTTTCCTGTCTAAGAGCTTAGCTATATATTCTACTCAGGCAGGGAAGACCACTGGAACGATTGTCTCCGGTTGTCAGGCGCCATTCTCAATGCGTATAGGGGCCGCTGTGGAATCTGCAAATATTTCTTATAATGTTCCTTTTGCCTTCATTACTTTATAAGTACGCAGCTCTTCTTTACGTCTCGTATATCTGGTGGATCAAACCATGTTTAAAGACCGAAAACCTTGTAGAAAGGTTCTACTTCAGTGATCTCTGAAATGCCTCATTGTTATCATTTATTAATTTTTTTTATTAATTAAGTACTGCTAGCCTGAATTCCAGGCCTTAAGCAGGAGTGGGTTACACTTCGGTACAAATGTACCTGAGCAACAAAAAGAGCACACATACCAACAAATGGGCTGGTGTGTCAAGTACGGCACTGAATTATAAAATTTCAAATGGTAATATGTTATATATATGAACACACATCATATTGCAATAGTAGAAGTATGAACACACATCAAGACATATTAGACAAGTGCGTTGCTCAACAATTGGCAATGTGAAGAAAACAAGAAAAAAAGGTATTTGGTTCGGTGCGTTATACATGTCAATGCGATGCATAATATAAAGAAAACACAACTGTGAAAACATCAAACTAAAGAAAAGCAGTATATAGTTGCTACGCTTTCTTGAAACGTTGCTAGACCATTGGTGATACGACACTATCACTTCACATTTTGAAGTGCGGCAGTGAAAGCGGCAACAGAAGAGCTCTCGCTTACTTCTCTGGGCAAACGATTCCAATCACGGATGGTACGGGGGAAGAAAGAATTCATGTAGGTGTTGGTTCCGCAATAAATTTCGCTAACTTTTATTGAATGGAAAGAACGAGTGGGACGCTGCGTAAGGTGTTTCAGGTACGTGCTTTTGTCGATTCCAAGTTATCATTGTATATCATGTAGAATGTCTTTAGCCTTTCGCGGTGCAGTGTGGCGCTCAGCGGTCCTGTACAAATCGTAGGGGGATTTCGTTGTGTTCTCGCAAGTTGCCCGAATGTTATCGTTTCAGTAGGCTCTGATTTTTAGCTCAAGGTCACTTGAATGTCGCCGACAACGGGAGCTAAAAGCATTTCATGCTTAAAACTTGGAGGATGCTTAAGCGTCGCCTTTTAGAGTGAAACACGATAGCGTTATCTGGCATCGTTGACGCCGACACGGGATTCTGCGACACGGCACCCGATAGAAAACAGTTGTGGACCGATCCCGATGGATCTGCTGGGCAGGGCAATGGCTCATACCCCTGTGAGGCAGCGGCTACAAGCAGTGACACATAAATGGGTCATACCCCCATAAACAAGGAAAGAAGGGGTTTGTGTTTGAGTTTCTGCCTATGCTGTCTCCTATGAACCCATTATTTCCTCGTATATTGAAATTACAATCCAACGCTACCATTTCTTTTGGTTGTGTGTAAGGCGGACTTTCCAAGTTTTCTGATGCAATTTATTTGGAAAAATTCACTTACTTCCGTAACGCCTCTGCGCTGCGCGGAAGGCCTGCGTGGTTGCGGTTCGGGATGTTTTTTTCTGACAGACTGCTCCACCTACGGCTCACGCCAACACCATGTTTTCTGCGACATTGGGCCTTTAACGTTATCCTGCTAAAAAATATCAAAGGACACTCCGCTGCGCTGAGGTGGGTGGCCGGCGGAGCTGTGAACATTGGGGTAAGAAAGCTTGAGGATGACTCATTGTCAGGTAATAAGGACCGCCGCAATGACTTTTTTTGGCGCAGTGATATACACGCACCAGCATACTCGAAAGTGCGAACCCCCACTTTGATAAGGTAAAATCAATGCACATACGCCGCTGGGTGATCGGTTGGGCCGGATCGGTGTGACATCGCAAGGAATTTGTCGGTAACGCTAAACCCTTTTTGGGCCCGACACATGCACAATGAGATCACCAACAACGAAGACGTGGTTAGTGCCATCGCAACTAACCCACAAACAGTGAGTAGCCATGAAGGTCATGGAAGTATGAGTCATTGCATTTTTTTGCTAGCTTACGGCGGTGTAAGCCATTGCTTACGGCGGCATGAGCCGTTGTAGATGACA